>NW_022157200.1:0-127784 GCF_007821495.1 Lachnellula hyalina
GTCCTGTCCTGGTCTGGGACTAGGTTTGGAGGGAAGGGGCAGGCAGGGAAAGGGAAGGGGAAGGGGGAAGGGGCGATTGAGATGACCACTACTCTTGTACGGATGTGGTAGAAGAACAGCTAGAACTAATACCACCTGGGTAGAAACTAAAATGTATAAAGCATGGCATGGTCACCTAGCAACAAATAGTCGCGCGCGGCAGGTGGAGCAGAGAGAGCATTCAGCCTCAGTGGCATTCAACACCACACGGTTTGGTTGGATTATGTTATTGTTTGTTGAAATGAAATTACGTCTACGTCATTGTTGCATCGCATCAGGAACGTGAGTGAAAGAATGCAGCTCAACAAGGTACTTCTACAAGTACGCGTGTAGGAGTGAAGTCAATATCCATGACATAATCCCAATGGAATCTTGATCTCACCTCCCTTCTTCCTCTTCCCCGGGCCCGGGATCCCTCCACTCTCCCCAAGCGAGACAGGACAACAGACCCTGCAGGCTGCATAGCATTAATCTCCACAACCCATAATATCTATTCAGCTTTCCAGCTAATGATACAATAGTTGGAATTATTATAACTTTCGCCTTGGTATGGAAACGTAGAAATGGAATGGGGAAAGCTAGATCTGGTCGTCGTTCTTGCCTGGTTTCATATTTCCAATGATGGATGGCATTTCGCGATTCCCATGCTTCTCTGACGTACTATATATCCATCCCTGCGACGATCAATTCAATTCAGTTCAATTCAATCATACAGCGCAAGCACATCAATCACATCACATCGAATCCCTCCATCTCCTTCTCGCACTCTCTCTTCTCTCCTTTCATTCCTTCACCAAGTTAACTCACCAAATAAACAAAGACACGTTTCACTTTTCAGGTCTCAATTTCAATAATATCGATGACTTCATCCCCACACCGAAAAGACCGCGATCGAGACCGTGGCGTGGCCATAGGGAATGTGATGAGTTGAGTGGGGATCGATCGTCCGTCCAGCATTTGAAATTTCCAGTGACGATGCGGCGTAAGCTACTACACGTGATATGCCACACGTGGATGTCACGAGATCCCGTGCATCGCATATTCCAATCATCAGGGGTATCAATTCGACTCCATGTTCCATATCGACAGAGCAACGCCAGGCCATTTGTTAAATATAAAACCCCCCACCACCCACTTCCTCACTTCCCAAACCTCCTATCCAGCACGGCCTCTTCCGCAGCCTTAATCTGCGCATCATAATCCCTCCACAACCCATCAATCTCCCCTCCCTTGACTGCCCACCGGTCCACAACCCCATTAGCATAGTCCCTGCGCTCCCGCGCCTTCATCTGATCCCTCCGCACGATCTTCTTCTCCTTCAGCTCTCCTTCCCTTTCAAGCGTATCTAGCACCCATTGGTATAGCTCATACTTCCAGTGGATAAGCAGATGTGCAGTCTGCGCTTTCCTGAAGCAGAATTGGCCCGAGAACCATTCTTTGCTTTCGGCGGGAAGGGGATTGCCGCCCGCATCGACACTAGCCGCTCTCTTCTTTGGCGAGGCCGACGAGGAATCATCAGATTCGGATGAGGAATCTGCTTCTGAGCCATCATCTGCATTTTCGTCGGAAACGTTCTCCTCTTCGTCATCCTGCTCCACCTCATCCAACGTCGCCTTGCTATACGCCTTGCCTTCAAACCGCACGGCGTATGTAGAAGGATGCTTGCCCCGGTTGCAAACCTGACATCTATGCTCGCCCTGAATCGCTAATGCCTCGCCAGCGAACAATTTACGTTCCCGGAACTTGGGTCGTGCATTTAAAGCCCGGTAGAATTCGCCAGTCCAGGCAGAAGAGCCAAACTTGCTCTCTGCTAGCGTGGAGGGCTTGCTACCTAAGACTTGGAAGGCTCGGAGGTATATCTCATCCGCGGATTGGAAGCCAGGGTTAAGCTTTTTATGAACCATCCACTCGATAGCGGAGCGAAAGTGTTCCTTTGGTTTTTGGTGGTACTTGCTCGTAAATTCAAGGGGGATACTAATATCAACGCCTAGGTCCCCCTCGTCGTCCTCGACTATAAAGTCATCTTCGTCTACAACTTGTAGGGTACTCTTTGAGCCCCAGGGAGATGTTTTACTATTATCAAGATGTTAGACTGGGACAGTATGACATTAATATCAAAACATACCCGGATCCTGGCTTTTTAACGACTTCCTCATCATCATCCTCGAAATCTGAAAGATGTTCAAGGTTTGAATCCTCCGATTCATCTTCCAATTCAGAATCAGATGGCGTTAGTTCGGATTTGTCACCTGCGCGCCGTCGTTTGGCAAGCTCGAGCGCTTTCTCTCTATCGGACCTGTAAATTCCAAAGTCAGTCGTGATCAATAACAAATATAATGCTTAGAGGTTGCACACCGGTGTCGCTTCTTCTCCTTCTTCTGGCGGGTATATCTGGTAGGCGTAGAAGACGCGCTCCTCCTGCTTTGTGATGTAATCCTGCTGGGCGATGGTAAATCACTATCTGCAGATTCCTCCTCTATCTCTATTAAAGTTCTTTTCCGCCGTTTCGTAGGACTAACGTTGGAATCGGGTGATGACCTATCGTCTTGTAGATTCATCGGTCTTCGACGCTTCAACGGACTAGTAATCGGCTCCTCGCTATCCTCATCCGACACCTGCGCAGGCGCCTTTCCCTTTTGAACCACCGAAGAAGTGATATAAATATCGTCTTCATCGCTATCTTCAATCACAATGGGCTTCGCTCTTGCTGCCATGGATCCTCTCTGCGTCTTGCGAGTTGTTGCTAGTATTTCCTCCGACTCCGAATCGCAATCGCTCTCGGATTTCGCAGCTAATCCTTTCCTGCCCGAGAACATGTTCGGGCGGGCCTTCATCGCAAATTGACCACTGGCATCATCAGAAGCGTCCGAAAGACTAATCTCTCGAGAAACCTTCCTCTTCTTCGCGAGAGATCTTTTCTCCTTCGATGGTATTTTACTCCTCACAGAAGCCCCAGCGTCAGCGGAATCTGTTTCTTCGTCTTCGTTTTCGCTTTCAAGGTTTTCTGCACATAGATTGTCAGCCCATATACAAGCAAACCCATAATATCAAGAGAATCAAGACATACCAACCGGCAAACCCACCACATCCCCCACCTTCCCATTTCCCCCCTTCAACTTCATCTGCACCTCACCCTTACCCACACCCTTACCACTAACCCCACTCCCCCTATAATCTCTCCTCTTCTCCCCGCGCAACGAATACCTCACCTTTGCAGGTGATCGCATATTCACTTGTTCTGGCGCTGGTGCTGGCGAGCTGCTGCTAGGTTCGAATACCAATTTGGTCTGTTGCTTGCGCCGCGCTTTGCGCTCGAGGTTTGAAGGCATGGTGGATGGAGGGGTTGTGCTGTGATGCGATTATGGAGAGCAAGACGCTCGAGCACGCGTTGAAGGTGACGCGATTTTTGACGATGCGACGGCACGTGATTTTCTGCTTCTTCCGCGAAGGGGGATGAGGAAAAAGTGAGGTGGACGATGTGAGGGATTGTGCAGTTGCTGAAGAAATGTTATGTGATGTTTTGTTCTAAAGTATTTTTCTATATGGGTATGTATTAGAAAGACCATCCCCCGAGTATAGGATTAGTATTTGGACGGCATGCTTCTTCTATAAGAATAAAATTCACTTTTATCAAAACGGTCAACTCTCAATTGTACAGATAAATGCAATTGCCCTCCAACACAAACCGGTCGACTGATGGAAAGCCCACAAGGTTGGGAACAATTCCCATTAGCAATATGGGGAGAGCTGAAACGTATGAGCAAGAATGATGCAGCAACCCATAGCCATAGTACCCCATAATGTAGTTGTCGTTGTTTTCCGGTCCGGATCATCGTCCCAGATAATTTCGTGCATCTCATTGCGGTCTAAAATACCGAATTGTTTCGATATCAGAGGCACCATGCCAGGCGGCGTTAGTTGTATCGTACGTAATGAGTCCGTGTAAGTATAAGTTTGAAGAACCGCTGATTAAAGTAATCGATATTTGCAAAACTTGAAGGCATTGATGTTAAATGTGAGATTATCTTTCGGGAATGTTTACTCCAGTGGATTGCCTAGACACCAGGAGGAATGGAGAGGACCAATCCCTCTTCTTCGATCGCAAATTGCGAGACTTGAAAACCTTCTAGTGACCGTGATCAAAAAGACTGTCCCCTGTGAAACATTTAGAATGGAAAGTCCACTAAATTGGTTTCATTCCCTTCGTGAAGGACATACCCACCCGAAATGACTGAGAATTAGCCATTGGCTAATCATTTATCCAACTGTTGTAAGCTAAGTTCGACCAGTCTCTCAGTACTCAAAGCGCCTGTACTTTTCCAAGGCTTGACTTGTTTGGCAAACTCGCGTTGCATGCCCTCCAATGCCTTCATCATTTTCACCTCGGCCTTTCCTTCCTCACCTTTGTCTGCAATCGACATTTCGGGATCATAGGGATGCCAGGGCCAGGACTCGGCCTCGCATTTGTCCCACTTTCCATCAAACAGACCTTTGTCCGACTTCACTGGATGAGGTGGCACTTTGCCCTCACGGAAATATGCTACGATCTTTTTGGCCGTGCATGATGAAACAGCCGACAAGCTGCAATGTCCCTCAGACTTTTGCTCGATAAGTCCTGCATCAACGAACTTTTGGGCCATTTTGACACCGGCATAGAGGGGCGTGACGGGGTCTCTAGTGTTGCTGATGAAGAGAAGCGGAAAAGAAGTCTTGATTGGCTTGGGGTTATGCGCTGGGTGGTCGTCCCACCTCATTGGTGGGTCTTTTGATTCCACAGGCCATCCATCGCATCCGATCATCAGAGTCATCCAAACATCAGCGAAAGAGGATGTGTTGGCCATTTTCTCAAATGTGGTATTTAACTCAGAGAGAGTTCCATTGAGCTATTTTGTGGTTAGTAGAGCACATGGCCGGAAGGAGAAGTATCACTAACGGGATAACGTTTATCACTGCACATGATAGCAAAGTTTGCCTCATCTGTTAGATATTGCGGTGATGGAGGTGGGTTACAGAAAGATGGCAGGTCAGGTTCGGGAGTGAAACCACCCAGCAAGCGTTTGAGCGCATCGTAGTCTCCGCTATCCAGCCGGTCAAAGATCGTAGCAGTTATCGGGGAAAACAATGTTGGCGAATATAGTGTACTGAACAGAAGACTCCTAATATCGCTCTCGTAGATGACTTGAGGCAGCTTTGTCAAATCATTCACCAATACGATAGGTTCTTTCCTGATCCTAGCAAGAACTCCTTCGAATCGAGTTTTGATGTCGGCAGGCGTATCATCCTTTTTATAGAGGTCGCATTTATTACCTGCTTCATGGCAGTATGTGTAAAATAATTCAGCAATAGCGTCAGCATCACGGATTGACTCCGCCCAGATCGGCGACACGTAGTAATCCGCATCTACCACGCCATCAAGTACAACCCGACCGACGTGATCTGGGAACATTGCCGCGAACGTGGCTCCAAGAAGAGTCTATATTTTTGTAAGTTGTAGGAGTGTTTTAGCGATTTGGTTTTGCTTACTCCATAAGAGAATCCCCAGTAAACAAGTTTGCCCTTTGTATCCAGGCCGGAAACTTCCTCAAAATCGTTGGTTTCGTCTGTTTCCTCGGCCAAAGGAGCTGAAGGACCACTCAGAGCGGCGTTCCATTCATCCCAGGCGTCAACAATGCTCACCATATCTCTAGCAACATTCGGCGTGCTAACGTACTTGAAAATGCTATCGTTTCCATTCAAATAGTCTTTCTCTCCACAAAGCTTACCCAGACCCCGAGACCTAGCATCAATCTTGTGCAAGGCAACCTCGCTTGAGTTTACGAGACCAATCTCCCTTCCAGAAGTCTGCCAGAGCATACGGTGAAACTGTCCTTGCACATAATCATCTTCTCCAGAAGGTCCACCCGGAAAAGAGAAGCAATCAGTTCGTGGTGTAGTCGCACCGATGCCACGAGGGTCAAATCCGATAATGTCCTGGCCTTCACCCAGAATAGCTTGCAGATAACCGCCCAATCCACGAGCAGTCTGAACTCCAGAACCGCCAGGACCACCGGGGTTGATCAGCAGAGGCGAAGGAGAATAGGACTCGGGCTTCTCATGGGTACCCGGAATCAAAATAAGGGCAATATGGACTTTGGGATTATCTTTTGATGCATTTAACGGACGATGGTAGTCCATAGCCACAGTGAGTCGGGCACACTTGAAATCCTCATAGCATGTATGCCATTCCAGCGTCTCACTTGGAATGATCTGGAGTAGGTCAGCCCTGAATTCCAAATGCGACATTCATTTAGGGAATTACGTCTTCGTAATCCACATGTTTTCTATTTCCTTCAACTTTGTCAAGCTCCGATCCCTTTGGTTGTCGACTGAGAAGGTTCTCAATTCCGACTACTGACAGCCAGGCAAAAGCAACGAGGACGGCAACCAATCCTCTTACGACGTACTGCCGCTTTCGTAAAGGTTCCACTGGGGCCTCTATCTGTCGCTCTTTGGCGAGAAGGCCACTTTTCTCGTCGGCTTGGATATTTTGATTACCGCGTTGCTCCATTTTGTTGATTTTTATTTTCATGTCGCTTGAAGTTGCGAAGTCCAGCTTCAACCATTCTTTGAGGGAAACAGCTGGGAGATCCCAGGATGTTCTAGAGTATCGAGAGCGACGGGATTCGTTTGCGAGGAGATGGTTGATTGATCCTACCGGATTTGCAACTGCGAGTTGTTCTTTTCTCGCTGCCTGGCGAACCGTGCAAAAGTTGAAGTCAATACGCACGTGATCGGGTTTGGGTAGAGCCCATAATCAAAGTGAGATCTATATTTGACGTAATACCAGTACAGACACTAATTCTAGAACCTGTTGTTTACCACAAATGTATACCGAATGCCAATCCCGCGAAAAAAAAAGGTTGTTCAGAATCCTAGTCACTTGACTTCGCAACCACTTAATAGCCGTGATAATTTTGGCCCCTATGTTTTACAACCATCCGAGACTCCCAGTATATCACTTTCTGTTATGATAAATGATTGGTCAAAATTAAATAGATAATTCCCATTGAATATACACGGTATTTGAATATATCAAGCAATTGTAAAACCTGTGTGGATTTGGCAAAGACCGCTCACATGCCCGAGTTCGCGCTTAAATCCAACATCCTTCCATCCTGACCTGTGTAAGAAAGCAATCACCACTTCACCGCCAATGGAAACGGAAGGCACAAAGTGAAAGTCCTAAACTAGAACCCGATCAAGTTGACCGTCCTCTTTAGCATCATTATTCCTTCCATTGAATTTGCATGCTAGGTAGGCCCGCCGCGTGACTCAGTCCGTCGTCTCGGCTTCTTTTGTCACTGACACTCACACTATTTCCTGCCAAATATAAACTCTCTCCACTGCAGATCGCAGTCTTTGTTTTCGAGGAAGCCAACTATTCAACCCTCCTTTCTCTTCTCAGCACTCACCATGTCAGGGGCAAAGTCTCTTCTCGAGGTAGCAGAGGACAAAATTATGGAACAGCTCTTAGACGCCATAAAGGGATACAATTCCACCGCTGCCTTTTCCTGCGGCGGAGCAGTCCCAATTGACATCCGAAGCACTACTCGATACGGTGATTTCACCAGTGCAAAAACACCCATCACGTCCCCTCCCGTGACCATTCGCTGGGACGATCAAGCCGGCGATATCGCAGGCAAAATCCAATTTCCCGTCCCAGCTGGAAAGGAAGCTGTTCTGGAGAAGCTTGTCAAGAGTTGTCAGCCAGCAACATTTGGGTTTGGAGGAGGCAATGTGCTCGATGAGCGGATACGAAAGGCGGGGAAGTTAGAAGCGAGTGAGTTCTCGACGAGTTTCAATCCTTATGATTATGGGATTGTGGATGCGGTTGCTCAGGCTTTACTGCCTGGGATTGCAAGGCCAGAGGGCATTGACAGGGCGGAGAATGGTGCCAATGCTCAGCATTGGGGTGTTGTGGCGGAACTCTACAAGTTGAATGTGTGTTCAGTTTCCTTTGAGCAAGGGCCTATTAACGAGGAATTCAGGCATATTCTGCCCCATCGGACAAGTTCAAGCCACATGTTGATACTCCAAGAGGCTTCACACAATTCGGCTCTTTGGTCGTGAGCCTGCCAAATCCGCATGGAGGTAAGCATATCCCTCCCTCCGTCTTAATCGGTCATAAATGCCTGCTAAGAAGAAACAGGAGGTATCCTTCGCGTAGCACACAAAGGCGTCGAGCGCTTCTTCGATCTCGGCAGCAATGATTCCAAGACCTCCTCAACGATCCACTGGGCAGCTTTCTACTCGGACTGTGAGCACGAAGTTCTCCCTGTCACCTCAGGACACCGCATAACCCTAACCTACCAACTCTACGTCTCCGAGCATCTCGGCGGAGTCGTGCATCCAACCTTCCCCACCGCAGATCCGAAGCTGTACCCTCTCTACCAATCCCTGAAAGAAATGCTCGAGTCCCCTGCATTTATGAAGAAAGGCGGCATGCTTGGTTTTCACTGCGCGCACCAGTACGCCCATACGAACAATACCGCGAACCAGAGACTGCCCCATGCGCTCAAGGGAATCGATGTGGTAATCTTCACCATCTTCAGAAGTCTGGGCTTGAAAACACAGGTTAGGCCTGTGTTGGACCAGGAGTTCAATGAAGGGGAGCGTGATTATAATGATGTCGAATTTGATGAAGAGGAGTATCAGAGGTCAGCTAAGAATCTCACGCGTGCTTTACCGGAGTTCAAGGAAATTGTGATTCTAGGGGAAGAGGCGGGGTTTGAACCTGAAGATTTCGAGGTACGGCCCTCCCTATCTTTGGATTTTACCACATGCGATACTGATATGAGTGGTAGCTTGCTAGACACTGGGGAAAGTATGATATTTTCGAGCATGTGAAATGGGTGGATCAGGGAGATAAGAAGAATAACGAGGTCGCCATGGCGTTTCAGGCGTGGTGTGGGAATGAACATGAGACGGGGTGGTGGTACTCGTTCGCGGCCATCCTAGTCGATGTTCCACCATTCTCGAAGAGAAATTTGGAGGAAGGCGTTCAGGGGCTGTCTGTAGGAGAGAAAGATCGAAGTCCGGAAAATAAAGAAGCTGGAGTTTAAAATGGATTTTATTTACTTCTGAATAGTTAGCGTTGAAAAGAAACCAAAGCATCAAACACGCACTTGCTTGTTTGCGAGTGGTGGTTTATTGCTCATTTTGGTATATGAATGAGGGCTTCGGGGGGGCAGAATTATTCCTTTTTGGGCTCTTAGGAATGCGATTCAAATCGTGGGTTGCAACAAACTCTGGAAGGAAGAACTGAGCAAGAGGAAAGATGGGCGAGGCCTCATTCCACGCTGGAGGAAAAGCCTTCATGAATGGCAGCCTAAGAGTCTTACAATTATCACGGTATAATTTGACTAACAAAGTGATTTGTACAATTCTTCATATTTCATCCAGCCTCCTATGGTACAGGGTGTAGTTCTTTCTAAAAGACATGCTCGAAGTAGAGAGGAGAGTTAAAAAGGGGGTCTTTCATCAATAATCTACAACAAATTACAAACGAAGATCAACTCCTTTTCCATGCCCCCAGCGTACATATCGTATCAAAGCCAAGTATACATACGAAGCTGATCCCAAAATTGAAGGTGCTCAATTCCGTCGGTCTATTATTTTGGTATCGGAAGCTTACTTGATGATGCGAGTCACCAAGCCAGTAGCTACGGTTCGGCCTCCTTCACGGACGTTGAAGCGTTGACCGACTTCGATGGCAATCGGGTGGTGGATCTCGCATCTCATCTCGACGTTGTCACCTGGCATGACCATCTTGGAGTCCGCATCTTCTGTTCCCTCTGGCCACCAGAGCGCACAAGCTTCGTCAGCGGTACGGAGGTAGACTTGGGGGCGATAATTGTTCATGAATCCGGTGTGACGGCCTCCTTCTTCCTTGGTCAGGACGTACATGGAAACGAGGAATTCGCTGTGGGCTTTGCAGCTTCCTGGCTTGCAGATGACCATTCCTCGCTTGACATCTTCACGCTTTACGCCTCGGAGGAGAAGACCGGAATTGTCTCCTGCGCGGGATTCCTCGCAGGATTTTTTGAACGTCTCGATATCGGTGACCTTGGTTTTGATGGGGTGCTCTCCCTTTCCGATAAGTTCGACTTCGGCATCTCTCTTCAAAGTACCACGCTCAACTCGGCCAGAGACAACAGTACCACGTCCTGGAATGGAGAAGGTATCCTCGACGGACATGAGAAAAGGCTTGTCGAGATCACGCACGGGCGTCGGGATCCACTCGTCAACAGCCTTGAGAAGCTCGTCGATTTTCGATTCACCGATCTCGGGTCTCCGTCCCTCCAAAGCGCAAAGAGCAGATCCAAGAATGATTGGTGTCTCGTCACCCTCGAATCCATACGTGCTCAAAAGCTCACGCATCTCCATCTCGACCAACTCCAACATCTCAGGGTCCTCAAGAGCATCAACCTTGTTAACAAAGACCACAATCTTCTGCACACCGACTTGGCGAGCGAGCAAAAGATGTTCTCTGGTTTGAGGCATCTGTCCGTCTGAAGCTGCCACGACGATAACGGCTCCATCCATATTGGCGGCTCCTGTAATCATGTTCTTAATGTAATCGGCGTGACCGGGACAGTCGACATGCGAGTAATGTCTGGCGTCAGTCGCATACTCGATGTGTGCTGTGGAAATCGTGATACCACGCTTTCGCTCTTCGGGAGCCTTGTCGATGGATCCGTAATCTAAAAAGCTTGCCAGTCCCTTCTCTGCTTGTCTCTTCGTGATTGCGGCTGTCAATGTTGTCTATGAATGCTGTTAGTAGATTCTCATGTCCTCGAAATCGCCTGACGTACTTTTCCATGATCGACGTGGCCAATTGTACCTATATACAGTCAGAACAAACTTGACCAAGCTTCTCATTGAGCATTCTTACCAATATTAACGTGCGGCTTTGTCCGCTCAAACGCTGTAGCATATGTGCGAGCGGTGTTCAACACCGCGGCGCCCTTTTGCCCTCGTAGAGCAAATTGCAGAGGGTTGATGGCATTGCTTTGACACAATGCAGAGCGAGAGGCCCGTAGGAAGGGAGTAACTGAACGCGCAAACGCCGGCATGGTGGATGAAAGGATGGCGAATGGTAGAAAAAGAGATGAAGAACGTGGAATGATGCTGTCAGGGTCTACTATTTTTTTGGGATGTTAGCGCGAAATTAATCGGGTCACGTGCATATGTACCCCTTTCCATTTTCTCTCTGGAATCACGGCGTAAGACATGTGAAATCTGGATATTAGATTGCAGTGAAATTTCTGATAAGTCCGTATACACTTTATGATATCTACGTTCTCGAAAAGCAATCTAAATTCTTTTATAATGCAAGTCTACTACTCAAAGCTCCCAACACCAGAGTCTGGGTATCTATCTATCAATCTGCTATACTCTAAACATCGCTCCAGTCTAAGTCTCAAAGTGTGTATTTGTACTTCTCTCGCCTCTCTGCATCGTTAAATCCGTGTTCGAGGAGGTCGAAAATCTCTTCGGCCGTTCCCTTATTCTCTCCTCATCTTTAAACGATGAAGACTCATTCGCATCACTAACCACAAACTTGACCCCACTTGTAGTCCCCGGCGAAGCTTGCTCACCGGACTCCACAATATCACTAAAGAACTCCCCGCCATACTCCGACCTTGGAGAACTCGGCGCAGTATTCTCACCAACCCTCGGACGGAATATTCCTTTGTTGGTAGGCCCTTGAGTTTGCCAGGCTGTAAGCATTACTTCGACTTCGCGGCGCGCGTCTTCGACGATGTCATCCATGTTGATGTCGATTTTGTGAACGCCAAATGGGTCCTCGTAGGTTTGTGCTATGCCTTCGATGCCGTAGAGGGTGAAGGCTACGAAGGCCACGAGGGGGACGGCCCACCAGTCCATTTCGGAGGCCATGGCGAAGGGGAGAATGCCACAGAACAGAGCCAGGGTTTGTTTATGATGAATCCTGTACTACTTGTTAGTTATAATTCCTGAGTCTGAAGCGAGAAAAGGAAAATCAGAAAAACTTACAAATGTGCAACTGGAATGGGTACCAGACGAATGACTTCCATACTCCCGTACGCATGAGTAAGTTGATTTAGCTGTGCGAGCATATTCGAAGAAGCGGCGTTATGGAACCAATCCCTATACTCATATCAGCATCACTTTCTTCCGCAACAAAATCAAACCTCACCTCTTAACTCCATCCCTCACAAACATCTCCACAAACGTAGCTAGCTCAAGCGTCAACCCCAAACCCCTGTGCTCATACCCCTTCATGCCTGGCGGCAATAGATCCTTATATTCCTCTGTATTTGCCTCCTGCCCATCCGCCGTCAAGCTAGTCCCGGGACTCAACGCGACACCCCATTCCGCTCTGAGATGATTTTTTACCGTATACAACATCGCGATGAGGATCTTGACCGTTTCAATGGTTTTTAGCTCATCGGCTTTACTTAATCCTTCTGTTGCTCGATTTTGATTTGTCCGTATGTTTTGAGGCAGGAAACTGTCGGTTGAGAGAACATTGTGTAGGCCTCCTAAGCCACCCATGGACGGGGCAGGGACGAGAACTAGGAACTGTCGGGCTAGACAACGGATTGCGGTCGTTACTTCATTCAAGTGCATTCGTCCGCCCCAGAAGCGGGAGTAGGCTGTTTGGTTTCTGAACACCAGCATCAGACCTACTACTATGGACAGTGAAGGGATCTAAAGAATGAGTGAGCTGTCACGTGATGGTATGAAATTAGGGAACGTTGCTTACAATGCTGGATGGGAGGTTGAAGTTGCTGTTGATGTGCTGGTTTATGAAGACTATAACGCCTGCTAGGAGCGAATGGATGAAAACGGGAAAGAGAATGGCTGTTGAACGTCAGTAGG
Source organism: Lachnellula hyalina (assembly GCF_007821495.1). NCBI lineage: Eukaryota > Fungi > Ascomycota > Leotiomycetes > Helotiales > Lachnaceae > Lachnellula > Lachnellula hyalina. The sequence goes on from NW_022157200.1 coordinate 12,946, forward strand.
AGTCGACTCTAGATGCTGATATGCCAAGTTACCGCCGTGAACGGAGCCCTTGGAGAATCTTAATACGAGAGGCCATCTGCTCGAATGTCAGTGTTTATTCGTTCTTCCGGTCTCAAAAGCATCACGTACCTCCGGTCCTTCTTCCTTGAACTATTTGCTAACGGGTATGTATTGTTATGCGTCCTTCGCGGTTTCTTATCTTTGGTTCCAAGGCCGCGAATAGGCAGGAGAGAGCGACGAGAGAAGGAAAGCGGCATCTCGGATTCTTGAGATGTATGTAGAAAGCATGTCACAATAAAGAGTGTTGGTGTCTTTTGAAGGATTGTGTTGGTGGCAGTGTTGTACTCAATATCAAGCAAGGGTTTGACCTCAGAAAGTTGTAGTCGTAGCCTTGCATAAATTATGTGAAACGTCCGAGGTTATGTATGTAGCCTTTTTAAGAGGGGCAATTGAGTCCGCCGTTTATGAATAGGAGGGAATATATGATTAGAAGTTCATCCGATGTCGCTTTTGAGCTTATATATTCTAGTAGAGATGGTAAAGGTTAGGCTAGTCCACTAAAACGCGAGAATGGTAGATAGCATTCCGCACGAATTCAGATATACTGGTATTAAGACATTTTACAAGCCGATTGATCACATGCAAGGAAGGCATAGTTTGGTATAGAACAGTATTGTCCCTAAGATGAGAGAAGATCCCTAAAATACAACAAAGGCTTATCCCCAAATGCATATCGTGCAACCATTCCTTCAATCTAACACGGATATTATTACAAAGCGACCCTTCCCCGTCCAGGGTTCATACAAATCTCTTGAGACTTCGGTTCTCGTAGTCCACCCTTCGTTCCATCATTACAACGCCGGCTTCGCTTGGCCATTAAGTTGGGCGTTCAACTGTCCCAACTGCCCAGTCGCTGCAGGGTCAGCGTTAAAAACCTGAATTCAATGTTAGCACATCCTTCATGTCCAAGACGCCTCATGTAAAGCCCAGCAAAGTGTATACATACCGAAGCCCCCTGTTCCCTCGCCTTCTGCTCATTCTCGTAATCCATCACGCCCTGCTCCTCGGCAAAAGCCAATGCATAGGGCACGCCTAATAACAGCGCACTCGTGCTCACAATCCATAGTGTCTTGCCGCTCAGCAAGAGCCCTGATTTGACCCAACTGGTTGTTGTCTCGACCGTGTTGGAGATGTAGGTTCGGGTAGTAGGGGGGATTATGTCGCGAAGGGCCAGGAGTCTATCGGCGAGAGTTTCTTCTTCGGGAACTTCGTCTTCGTCGTCTGTAGAGATTTCAGAGTCTGTGTTGATTGTTAGTAATGAGGCTGGCAGATGAGGACAGGTATATGTAAAGTACCGGTATCAGAGTAGTCGTCGTCGTCGTACTCGGGGCCGGCCTGCTTATTCTCGAAGGACTCGTCCTCGACTTCTACTAATTCGACCATTTTGAGTTATTTGCGATAGAGTGCGAGGTATGAAGTGTTGGGTGGTTCGGGGCGTGAATGAGCTTCTAGTGGTTGAGCTTGTGACGGCGAGCTTTCAAGTACAACTTTTTCAATCCTAAAAAGCACGCTAAATGTCAATCCCTGCTCAGATCACGGGGACACGTACTACAACGTCCTAGCTTCGCGTCCCCTACGATACAAAACAAGTAAGCAGAGGGAGATATCAAGCAACATTTTCATCATAAATTAATCAATTACCCTAGACTCACTCTCAATGGTAGACCTTCATGCAATCGTCATCCCACCACTCGAACATGTGCACAAGTTCCTCAAATTCAGCTGCTCCGGCGAGGGTCTTTTAAAAGACGGCATCCCCTACGATCCTCACCCCGAAAGATTCCTGCCTCCAAAAGCTACCAAAGCGAATCCACAGCCAAAAGAAGTCGACAGGAAACCAGTTTCATATTGGAAAGCACAATGCGCTTTTCGAGGATTAAATTAGGTGCAATTAGTGATCTACAGCTCCGTCCGCGAGAAGCAAAGAAGATCCTGCCGGAACTGAAAATTGCAGAGATAGAGTTGAATAAGGACTTCAAGAAAAAGAACAAGGCTGCGCAGGACAGCAAATGGAACTCGTTGAAGGCTGAGCAAAAAGCCAAGGCCAACCCCTCTAAGTACTTGGCTGACGCATTCCCTAAAGGGGCTACTGGCAGGCCTGTGAATCTTGATATCGTAGTGCTCAAGAGCCCTTAGGATGTTCGGCTTGCCTTAGCTAAAGCAGCGGGAAATTTGAACCTGGAAACGGTATCTGTTGATGCGCCTTGGACAGGTGGCAAGAAGCCCAGTCCTGATAGATGGATGATCATTGGGAGGACTAGGGATGCTGTTTGGAATCAGATGCGGGAGATTGAGAAGGGAGCAGCTGGGCCAAATACTGGCGGCGGGGAGCCGAAGACCAAGAAAGCAAAGGTCTCAAACGGCGTTGGAGAATCGGCGGTGAAGTCCAAAACGCTCAATTCAGCTTCGAGTTCAACACCAAAAGCTCCAGTCACACAAAAGCCAAAGCCAAGCGAGCCGCGCGGTGCTGAAGGGCCCCGGAAGAAGCAGACCGCAAGGAAGAATGCATTCCCAGAATCATCACTCAGTGAATATGAACATCCATCTGCGGCTCCGAAATCTCGGCCAAAGCAAACTGCTAGAAAATCGGTCTTCCAATCCCCACCCCCATCTACAGAATCTATACAAGCTGAACCATCATCCAGCAAAGTTGCTAAGGGCAAACACGCTTGGGACGTACGAGGATCATGGATTATCAGTTGTCCTGAGATCGAGAATGGCTGGGGATACGAAGGTGATGACCCCTCTCTAACATTGGACATCTACTTGGAGAAAAAGAATGGTCACCACCAGATGTACGCCATCTTTCACTTCAGAATTGTCACAGGTGTTATGAGATTTGAAAAACCAATTCCCATCCCGAAGTCAGAGAAATCCGGAACTTCAAATAAAAGGAAGCGGGACGAAGATGCTGATGGCGATGTCGACATGGCTTATTTGCCCTCATACTCGGGGGAAACTGAATCCAGTGAGAAATATACTACCAGCGATTTTTACCTTGCACTCAGCGATAACCCGACTACGCGGCGGCCTACCTGGCGGTATCGATGGCGGGGCGAGGAGACTGGTGAAGGAGAGATACAACTAGGATGAGACGAAACTTTGGGACAGATTACCTTCAGTAACGAAGGTAATGAGTTATCAGGGACTTTCAAGTGTGATTTCATCGGCGAGTGCCACTTCACTGGTGTAAAGACATCCGAGCAGGCATGGGGTTCTCGCGTAGACCCTGAAGAACAGTGGGCAAACCGCAGTGAAGATGCTTATGACTATGCGAGTCGCGCCAGGTGGGGATGATCTGGTTGGTAGAGCTATTGTGAAGGTACTTCTACTGGAGTTTGATCATGTAAACACTTCTGGAAACAATTTGGATATGACGAGGATATGTTATGTTAGTACCAGTGGATTCGCGCTGGGCTCAATTTGCGTTTGATTGTATTGTGATATATGGTTTTACATTTGGCAAAACACAAGACTGTACATGACATCAATGATCAAACTATGAGTGGATTCTATGGCATCCCCAGATGTCGCTATGTGATTGCAGCTGCTGCGGCAACTGCTTCTTCTCCACAACCTACGGCTCGGAGAAGGCTATCACATTTGCATACAACATTAGTAGAGGATCCGGTGTTCTAGGAGCTGATATGAAAGAACATTCATTTTGGTAATGCATCCCCATTGCGTATCTTCACGTCCACCAGTGGACCCTGCAGAGCAAGAAATCCAGGATCCAGTTTCAGATCCAACCAGCAGACAACACCCTACAGTACTTGATCGATCTCGGCCCTTCCATTGCCAAAAACATGGGGATATAGACAGCCTCCAAACCGTTGGAAGTCCAAACACTACCTATCATTGGCTAACTCATCCAGTCATTTTGTGAAAAAGCTCCGTGCGTACTGAATGAATGGATTGGGGTTCGAGGTCAAAGCGGATGATTCTCCGAACGCTGTTGCATGTTGTGCGTGAAAGAGATAGTAGTGCATGAATGATCAGATCGTAAGCAACAAAGTACATATGCGGAACAATTTTCAGACGGCTGTCCCGAACGAAGTTTCTTTTTCAAATAACATTATCAGAACGACTCCTTTTCTCCCTCTCCGCGGCGATCAATAGATCAACAGCTTAGCTACCTGGCCCTGGAATAGCGTCGATAATTCAAAGGCGGTGTCAACCGGAGCTAAAGTAACATATTGCCGTGGCGCTAGGGCCCCATTAGGAAACTACTGCAAGAGAGAGAGAGACTGCACAATTCTTGGGAGTCCTTCAGAACAACAGCGCTCACACTTTTGTTGCTATTCCATACATGAAGCTGGCTTTTAATTGCAATCGCATAGCAATACAGTTCGTTGGGAAATGGCTTGATACTGCCCACGGCGGCAGATCAGTTGCACCCGGCGTGTCAATGTTCTTACCCCTGAAATTGCGAATCTCGAATTAAAGCATCATATCAGCGCATGATAGAGACGACAAACCACCACGAAAACAATTGTTGGATAGGCAGAAGGAGGGGGCAATGTCGCTGAATGGGTTGGATGATGTGAAGGTCAAAGAGGCGCATGATATTGCTGCAGCGGAACCTGGAGGATGGTAAGCTACCTTGCCCTTGCAACTGGAACTGGCGCCCAGGAGATTGATGCACAGAGAACTTACTGGTCTTTTCACAGGTTCCTCCTCAAGTATACCGCCCGCGATGAGATCGAGCTGCTGGGACGGGGCAATGGAGGGATTGTGGAGATCCGAAACGCCATAGCGAGTTACGAGGAACCCTCTCCTCTGTTTGGGTTTCTACGGTATAGACGAAGGAATGTGATCATCAAATATGTGCCCGAGGATTGCTCGAGACTTGTGCAGGGTGAGTATCTTGCCCTTATCAATATGATATACCTTGGATGGGATCTAATAAATATCTAGCACGCGTTTCCGTCCACTTTACTGCCGTTACAGACCGATTCTCCCCCCACGATACTATATTCGAAATAAACCACCCCAAAGAGCTTCGAGACACCAAGCTTTCAGCCGCGTGCTCCCTACATACCGCATCTGGCTCTACATCATCCTCAACTAGTTCTCTGCGGAGACGAAGGTTGATGGAGATTGCTGAGGACGAAGAGGAAGACAATCGCAAGAGACAGTCGACAGTGATGGAAGAGCATCCGTCGACTACAAAGCTAGGCTCGGTTTCCGGGGCTCCAGAATCTGCACAGAATAGTGCCCCGCCTGATACACTACCATCTACAACGGCCTACCGATCAACAATCACAGATGACGCGCTCCATACAGAACCTCCTCCCCCACGCTCCCCTACGCAGACAGTTGATGAAGCACCACCGCGAAAATCTTCTCAATCGACAAGACCAGATATATACAGTTTTAACTCTTACGGCTCCAATGGAAAGCCGAAGGTAAAGTTGGGACCTCGACCTTCACTGGATGTGGGAGGGTCAAGGCCACATACGTCGCATACGTCTGGCGCAGGCTCTTACCGACCAGTCTCTACACTTCCAGCTGGTCTTAAGGTTGCTTCAAAAGGATCAAAGAGAGGAGGGCGATCACCTAGGCCTACTTCAGTCTACGGCACCGAGACTCCAAGTATGACGATTTCTCCTCCACCTATTCCTGGCATGTCCCACTCAACCCCAATGCGGCCACACACCAGCGGTGGAAGGCCGCCAACGAGCCCTAACCCTTCGATCAAAGCCATATCATCTACTCCACTCACTCCAAGAATTACGCCCGAAAAGGCACGATTAATGAAAGCTCTAGAAATGCGGAAACGGCAAAAGAGCGCAGCCGCCCCTGTAGAGCCACTATCGCCAACCTCACCCGAGGGTCTCACAAGTCCTGCATTCGCGACAAACGGGGGGAACAGGGGTTCTGGTGCACCGAAAGAGGTTCATGATACATTGGCCATGCTGAATGATATGGCCAAGGAAGATGACTCTGGAATTTCTTTTGATGCTAGTTCAACGTTGAAAACCGACGAGTCGGATGCTACGAGATCGGATTCATACCCCGTTTCACCTGTTGGACCTTCCGAACAGACAGCTTCAACGAGAGCTTCGTCGATTTCGGAATCTACGGATGAAACTGTTCAGGAAACAAGCACCGTGAAACCGGTATCTATAATTGAGGAATCGCCGTTGGAAGCGAAGCTTCCTGAGTTTGTAAAAGTTGAGGAAAAAGAGGCAGTTCCCGCCGATGCAGAACAACTGCTGCCGATGACATATCAGCCACCTTCTAGAGCTGTAGTCTCAGTGAAGCCTACAGAAGAGGCGGAAGAATCCGAAGAGACTACCCCAGTTGCGACACTTGCAAGATTAGATGATCCGATCATGCAAGAGATTGCACCAGTTGATTCGTCTGTGATTGAAACTATGGCGGACGAGCCAAGAACTGAAGTTCCTGATGACAGCATATCGGCGCCAGAGTTTCCCACCCAGTTGGAGGTTAAGGATGTGAACATACCAAGATCCAAGTTCATTCAGCACTTTTTTGCGGACGAGACTGCCCCAGACAGTTTCACAGTCGTCGAAGCAGAGAAAGCCGGAACCGAAGCTCCCGAAAACGTACAAGAGCCATTGCCTCCTACGAAATCAGATTCGAAGGCCAACATCCCAAGATCCAAGTTTAGTATGGACAACCTCAATAGCGACAACAAGGCTCCCGAGACAAATAACATCCCAGGACCCAATTTTGGTATGGGCATGTTCAAAGGTAGCGACGAAGTTCGCGAGACGGATAATATTCCAAGATCCAAGTTCAGCATGACCAACCTCAAGAGCGACAACAAGGCTCACGAGATACCAACGGAACCACTCCCTCTGTCAGATGTGTCAGATAACTCAACTGTTATAGCTTCTCAAAAGTCGCCTGTTGGAAGCACATTTTCTGTTGATACCAAAAGATCGTTTACGGATAATGACCAGGAGAATGATGGGACGCCGTCGAAGAAACGAAAGAAGCGCAAAAGCATTGAGCACATTCGGACAGATCTTGATTTTACAGACCAAAGCGGCCACACCACCGAGGCGAACTTTTCTTCAGATGACGACCTTATGGATGAGCTAGATTCAGCAGTGGTACAGGAAGCGCAGCCAATTTCCGTTTCAAAATCACCTGTTAATCCCGTATTCCCAACGACAAGTCCCAAGAAAAGGGAAAGCTGGCGCAACAGGGTTTCTCGTGTTGTATCGAATCCGACGGGCAGAAAGGAGGATTCTTCATCATTGGGAGTTCCTCCAAAATTCGAGACTTCACGTGCTGTATCTGCGTCGGCTGCGTTCTTGAACAAGATCAACCAAGAAGCCAGCAAGCCAGTAATCAAGAAGGTCAACCTTGGCTCAGGAATTTCTCAAAGAATAAAAGCCCTAGAAAAGGCTACCACAACTCCAGGAACAGCTGCGGCCCCTACAACTGGTCCTCCGCTAGGAGCAGCTCCTGCCTTCTTCTCCGTACGGAAAAGCAATGGTCGAGGCACGTCCCCATCCATCGCTGATCGAACAAACTCGTTGAACAAGAATACACCTTCACCAGGCGATTTTACAGATGCGTCTCGCGAGTCTTCACCGGAAGCATTCACACTACGAGATAGATCTAAGTCGATTAAGAATCGGGTTAATACTTTTGAAGTCAGTCCTGTTCCCATGATGCCGCCGGTACGGTCACGGCCGGAGTCCATCTCAGTCACAGCTCGAATCATTCGCGATCCAGCTTCGCCTTTTCCACCAGGAAATGGTAAACCCGCTTCGGAATATGCTCCTTTAGACTTGAAGCAATCTCCTTTAGTCATCGACCATCAGAAAGCTATTCCGGAACATCCTAAAGAAATCGAGACGATTCAAGAGAGAAGACTTTCCAGAGAGAGAAGACTCTCCTCTTCCTCTAATACTACCAATACGACAGCTAAGAATCGACGATCATCTATCTCGATCGTTAAAGATCTGATTAGTGAGGGCAGGCAATCCTTCGCAGACCGACGCCGGTCAATCGAGTTCGTATCTTCGATATCGTCGCCGAGCGCCCGCTCCTCATCTCGTCCTCCATCGGTAATGTCTCCTTCACGCCCACCTTCCACGCACGCCGCGTCGCCTGTTCACAAACGATCCGAGTCCGTAAGCAGTCGTCTTTCCACAGGCAGCCGTACCCCCAATGACTCGCTATCACCTCCCCCAACCGCCAATTCTTCCAGTGACGAAAAAGAAAAGAAGTCGAACAGAACAAGCCGCATGCTGCGTCGTATGTCTTCTTCGCTCTCTTCAGGTCGCAAAGCCATCTCTCACGCCGTATCTCCCACCGTACGCGAAGAATCCGAGCCGCTTAACGGCAATGATTCGCGCTCTCTGATCTCTTCAGACCCTTCCACAACACCTCCTACGCCAAGCATCAACATCGGTGACGTCAACGTCCAATTCCCTGATACTCTACTCTGGAAACGCCGGTCCACGCTCCTCGATTCCTCAGGCTACCTCATTCTGTCTCCCGCGCTCACAGCTAGCGGAAACGGAAAGGGAAAAGCGAGCGTTGGCGCGACCAGGAAATTCCATCTTAGCGAGTTTAGAATGCCGTCTATTCCGGATGTGGAGATGGAGGAGCTGCCGAATAGTGTTGTTCTAGATTTTGTGGAGGGTGGAGCGGGGGGGTTGCAGATTGCGTGTGAGGATCGATTGGGGCAGGGGCGTATACTTGAAGGTATGTTTTGCTTCTCCTAACGAACATAACGACCATACTAACGAGAGTTACGGATAGTACTCCAAGAAGCCTACCAGACTCACGCCTCTTGAGATTAATACATTTTGCCCTCATACACTTTTAATATACCGATCCTCAATCTTCGTTCATTTCTGTACATTCCCTCCGAGGTCCGAACACGTTTTACGCCGTCTATGAATGCCTACACCTACATGGCACAGACATTTTTTCTTGCATTTAAAAGCGAGCAGTAGGAAAATCGATACCAGATCTTGGCAGATCAACTTCTCTTTTGTATCTATGTATCTAGACGTTATGTTGTTTTTAATGTGTGTGAATAGTATACGCTAGCTAGGTCTTATAGCATCGCATCGCATTGCGCGGTGTTTTAGGATCGATGGTTAGGTAAAAGAATGGAGGAGGAAGAATTTGAATTGAAGAGAGATTTGAAGACCTTTGAATTTTGCGATGATGTGATGTTTTTGAGATCTATTTATGATGGTATTTATCCAGGTGGGCCGCGTTGGCGACACCCGGTCTGTTTTGGGTAATTCCCGGATTGCTTATACACGGAGGTATGTCCATGGCTCGAGATATATCATTGAAAGTTGTCGAGGAATCGTGCAAGATGCGATTACGTGGGATTTATATCTTGAATTCCAGATCTCGTTTGCATTGAAGGCAGTATATGTAGCGCCATTCTATAATTCCGCTGTGGCCTGCATATTCTCAACACAGCTCCGGGAGGTAGCATGTTGACCCTCATATCGATACTCAAGTGAAACTTTGAATGAAATGTCCGTGATAAGCATTCGCCACTCTTGAAAGATCTCGCTGACTACTGCCAAACTACAAACTAACACAACTGTACCCCTGAGTAGAGGAGTGTGTCTGTGTCCCACTTTTAAGAAATCCCGAGCCGGCTGACTAATCTGCTGGACTGAGCCCACCAGCCCTGTTGAGCGTGGTGAGCTAAGTATGTTTAGGACATGCTTACCTTTTCAATTTCACTCTCTCGACAACCTGGAACTGTAAATGTCATAATAAAAGCAGGTGTCAAAGATAATAGTATACAACTACAGACTACAATGCGACATAGTTCTGCGCCAAAAACAAAGACTTTCAAAGGGTCTGCCCACTTCGCAAACCCGGTGAAGATGAAAGCTAACGCCCTCTGAATAGCTGCTGGACATGTCGAAGACGAAAAGTAAAGTGCGACAGCGGCCGACCAGATTGCGATCGATGTGTCAAATCGCGTATACAATGTGAAGGATATAATGTTGAGCTGTACTGGGTCACGGACGATGATACAGTCCGCCCCTCGGCTATTAAACGTAAAGCCATGATAGTACCAGGTAAATCTCCTACCAGGTGAGGCGAATGGAACAGTATACTACAGTAAAACTTACGCAGTTAGGTCATTCGGCTCTGCATCTTAGAGATATCAAAGAGATCGACAAATTAGTTGCTGCGGTTGATGCAATTGACCCGTCTACGACAACGTCTGAGACAATTGCTTTTGGACCTTTCGCCATATTCCAAAGCCATTCTGTGAATATCACTCAATTAGACCAAGAAAGTTTTAATGGCGAGGGAGCTTTGTTTGCTGACGCGAGGGAGACCAAGTCTGGCATTGAGCCCATCTCGACGCCTTTTCCAAACATGGAATGGTCCAATTCCTTGGAGTACCCTTTCGACTTCACCACGGAACCAATCTCCAGAGAAAACTCTGTTGCCAGTAATGGTAGTTGTAGAGTTTTGTCAAGAGTAAAATCCGAAGTAAGAAGTCCCACCTCTGAAAATACGAGCTCTCCGTGGGCAGAAGGCCAGCGATTTCTACCTTATATCCCCGCAGGGATGAATCAAACCCTACGGCAAAGCCCTTTGGCTACGGCATTGATAGACAACTACCGACAGAACGTTGCACCGTTATTGCTCCCATATTACCTACAGGACAACCCCTACAGCTCAATCTACATTCCCAACGCGTTAATCGGAGCTCGAGATATCCTCGAAAACACCACCGCCGTGGATCATCACACGCCACTTGGAAATGTAGCAATGTTCTACGCTCTCTTGGCTACGTCGTCGTTCCATCTGCGCGGTGTGAGGGACGAGGGGAATTATAGTCAGTTTGATGTCCTTGGCCGTTTCTTTAGAGATAAGGCGTTTCAGTATTTGAGGAAGTCATTACTTGATGCGGGAAAGGAAAAGCATTCTTATCTAGAACCAGGGAATGCTTCGACTTCTTATGCCGATTGTATTATGGGAGCTATGCTCACGCTAGTCACGACTGATGTAAGTGTTCCGCGTTCACAACCGTTTAACGTTTGCTTACTGGTAAATCACAGGTAATGGAGGGAAGCATGGGAGAGTTCTGGGTACATATTGATGGCGCTATGAGGCGACAGCGGCAGATACCCTGGGGACGTCTGCATACGTTATGTGCTTTTCTATCAACAGTATCTGATACGACCATATACAATCTCCCAGCTCTCCCATGGCCACCATCGAAAAAGGACCTGGAACGTAGTTATACATACACAGGAGCATCCATAGAAGACGACTGTTTTCTAGAGTCTACCTATGGGATTACATCTGAGCTCGTGTTTCTCATGCGCCTCACTACAACCATGTCACAACACTTGGCATACTACGTATCTGAAGATCATACATTTCCCCAAACTCTCGAAACCACCCTCCGCGAAGTTGAATCCAAGATCCTAGCATGGTCAATCGAGAGTGTGCTGCTGCCCCACGTAGCCGAAGGCGACCATCTAGCACGCTCGGTAATCAAATTACACGTTGAAGCTTTCTACCACGCCCTAAAAATATACTTCTACGCACGAGTTACTCCATGTCCGGCAGCACGGATGGCAAGTTATGTCGACACTGTAGTGTCTCATCTCATTCAGATTGAAGATCTGAAAGCGTCACACGAATTGCCGCTCACAGCTTCGATTATGTGGCCAGGCTTCGTGGCTGCATGCGAAGCGCGGCCTGAGCAGCATGCGGAATGGCGGGCTTATTGGCAGCGCATGCTGGAATACCGGATCGGGAATATCGCGACTTTGTGGCGTGTTGTGCAGGATGTGTGGGAGGCGAGGAGAAAGGGGAGTTTGGAGACGCCGGGGTGGATCGGCGTGCTGAGGACCAGTGAGCAGAGGATTCTTGCGATCTGAGAGCCGGGGCATTGAATTGGAGCGACCTAGCCAATACTACCCTTCGTCACTACCCCTCGTCGAGAGCGTACTCTGGTCTACAGATGTGTGGTACGGATACGATTCCCCGAAAAGTGCGCTGGGGCAAAGTCTACAATTTCCACATCGGTAACTTTTGCATGCTCTTCGAGCTCTTGGCAGTCTCGTAGCATGGATTCAAGAACACGACCCAAACTTTTGACCCCAACAGCGAGAGCCTCCTCCAGTTCCCAAGCAAAGCAAAGGCGGATTTCGCGGTCAAAGCGAAATCCTCCTTTGTCGGAAGAGACTTCGAAGATATCTCCAGGCGCAACGATCACATCCTCGTCGGATGCCGCTCGGATGGTGAAATCTTTAGCTGAAATGGGAGTTGGGAGTGTAATCCAGATGAAGTATCCACCATTGCTGTCCGACATACTCGCACCCTGAGGTATGAGGTATTTCTGTACAGCAATCCTCATAAGCCAATGCCTCCTCTGCAGCGATGGAATCATAACCTCATTCAGCTGCCGCAACAAAGCCCCCTCCTTGAGCATCTGACAGACTATGACCCCCGTCAATTGCGACGGCGAGCCCCCACTAAGCGTCGAGCCGCACTGCGAAAGCTCCACCGTGAAACTATCCGTCGCCTCCGTCCAGCCAGTCCTGCAGCCCGGCCCGATGATCTTGCTGAAACTGCCGTTACTGACTACATTCCCGAAACCATCTGCCCCTGGTCGCTGGGTTCCGCCGCCCATTTCATGGTCGATGTCTACGAGGCGTGGAAGGACTGGAGGGGCACTCTCATTTCGGGAGCTCGTGTGAGGCGCCCAGCGCAAGTGGTCGTAGACATCGTCGGCGATGACCAGGGAATCGTGGTCGCGTGCGATTTGCACCAGTTGCTGGCGTCGGCGTATGGACATACTCTTTGTGGATGGATTGGAGAAGGTGGGTACGCAGTATATGATATTGCGAAATAGTTTGCGCTGTGGTGTTCTGCTGATGCCCGTTGGCGGCTAAGGCAGCTATAAGTATGTCACTATATTTTCTTATTTTGATCGCTATGCCCATGAAAGCAGATCAACGAATGACATACCTGAGAAAACCCATTTCTGCTCGCAATATCCTGTGCCAATAAGCATTGCTCGAGGTACTCGATATCGATCCCTTCAGCGTCTTCAGGAACACCCTTCAGTTTCCCAGTAAATCCATTATCTTCAAAAACCTTAAAGGCCAAAAAGTATGTCGGGGTAACTAGAAACACATTCTGCGTATACACTGGGTCTGTAAACACCTGTAGGATGCAAGCCAAGGCCATGCTAGCGCCACCACTGATACATATACGACCCACGGTAGTCCACGGTGTAGAAAAGAACTCCTGCAACCACTCGGCGATCGCGATGCGTAGGAGCTCGTAGCCAGCATCATCGCCGTATTGCAGGGCTGGCACGAAGAGGTTTGGATCTGTGAGGACGGTCTGGGAAGCACGCAGGAGGGCTGCTGCTGGGAGGAGGCTTGGGGCTGGCCATCCTCGAGAAAGATCAAGTATATTGGGTGATGGCATTGGATTGAGATTGGCACGAACAAACACGAGTTCACCGAATTCTCTTAGATTTGATGGGGGGAGAAAGAGAGGGTATCGAACGTGAGTTTTGTTCTATAATTAAAGTGATAGCTAGTGCAGAGCAACGATATATACGGGAATCCTGAGCATAAATTTCCTACTGATTTCTCTTGCATTTTGTTTGACCGGCCTATTACCCAAGGGAAATGAAAATGCTGATCAAAGCTAATTTGAAACGTAATGAAAGAGACGTCTAAAAATAACAGAAGCACAATTGAGAAAAAGAACGATGATACTTCGTATATGGAGAGAATCAGCGAGAACCGTGAACTGCTACAACGGGTCGTCAACGAATTGATCGGAAAGAGTCAGCGACGTTCGCTAGAAATGGGGTCAGGAAGGAGTCGGGCGAATTAGCGTCGATCAACACGAATCCACAGGGGAAAGAAAAAGGAAGTAGTCAGCGAGCGAAATATCCCAGATGAAATTTGAATGGCAGGCAATAGTCAGCGAGGAGCGCGCACTAGAGAAGCACTAAACTACATTCATAAGTCGCGATAAGTTTTGCCACGATAAAAAAATAAGTACGCGCTTTTTCATGGTAAGGCTTGCACGATGTCAATCTTGCTTGTCAAAGCTTCCGAGTCTTTAGCCGTAACTTCGAAGTAGCATTACTTTACTTCCCTAGTTCTATCTATCATCGGATACAGCTGCCTATCTATCTATCTGCATCCCTCCTTGGGGCCTCGAACCTCGAACTATCTTCTTGAAGTCTTGCGATAGATAAGGGAATGATTATTTGATGGCAATTTATGCACGAGGCAGCTATGCACTTTAAGTATCTTCACTATATAACTTCCGTTTGGCCTCTCTTTGCTTTCTTGTTCGCTTATTTCCCGCGCTTCTTATTCATAACTACATCTCTCCTATAATTTGGGTGTTGACTTCTTAAAATACAATGTCGACTATGGAGAAAAGAGACGAGGAGCATATCGTATCTCCATCTGCTAGTGAAGTGCTTTCCGGTGCGGATATTCATAAGGAAGTTAATGTCTCCGGACATGTCCCTGTTCTGGAGAAAAAGTTCAACCTACTGAGTGCGTGCGCTACTGGAGTCACGACGGGCAACACATGGACTGCATTAGGTGGAGCTATTGTGAGTATACAACGCTGTTTTAGTTTTGTTCATTCATTGACAAAATGAAGGTCGTGGCATTTTATAATGGAGGGCCTCCTGGTATTATCTACGAATTGTAAGATCCCCCCCCCCCAATCTAGAGTCGCATTTCTTGGCACTAATTTCTGATAGTATCGCGGCCTCTGTATTTTATTGGTTTATTGCGGCGTCTATTGCGGAACTTGCTTCTGCTATACCTGCTTCAGGTGGAGGTAAGTTGCATCCTGACTTCAGCTCCCGGTTCTTGTCTGACTTGCAAAGTATATCATTGGGCTACCGTCACCGGCGGACCAAAATATGGTCGTATCTGCGGATGGTTTGCAGGATGGCTCAACTTCTTCGCCTGGACGTTTGGCATATCAGCCAACTGCAACATCATCGCCGGTATGATCGTCTATTCATGGGGCATGTTCCACCCAGACTATGAAGTCGAGAGATCGCACGTCTTTGCTGCATACGTTATCATTTGCTGGGGAACATGCTTTGTTGTCATGTTCGCCAACCGAATTCTCCCTTGGATCAATAGGATTGGTTCCTTCTTGATCCTTGGTGGCGTGTTTGTCACCATTGTTGTGTGCGCCGTGATGCCGAGCAAGAATGGTAAAGGCTATGCTACAAATAGCTTTGTTTGGGGAGAGTGGCAGAACCTCGAGGGTTACTCAAGTGATGGCTTCGTCTTCTTGGCTGGTATGCTTAATGGTGCTTTTGCGGTGGGTACGCCTGACTGTGTCACTCATATTGCGGAAGAGATCCCCCAGTAGGTACCAATCCACTCAACAGGAATTTGAAATAATTGCTAACACGCTCTACAGAGCCGGGAAGAACCTTCCTAAAGTCATCCTGTGCCAAGTTGCCATCGGCTTCTTCACAGCCATCTTCTACATGATTGCCATGTTCTACGCCATCAACGATTTAGACGCCATCTTCGCCCTCGACTCCATCTGCCCATTAGGAGACATCTATCGACAAGCAACCGGATCCGCCGGCGCAGTCTCGGCCTGCTCATCGTCATCCTGCTCCCCATTGTCGCCGCAACAGTCGGCTGCTACATAGTAGCGGGCCGCACTCTCTACTCCTTGGCCCGAGACGACGCCGCGCCATTCATCAACCACCTAGGCGCCATCAGCCCACGCTTCAAGAGCCCTCTGTACGCAACGTTCGCCTGCGGCATCATATCGACATGCATGGGCGCCATTTACGTCGGCTCCACAGAAGCGTTCAACTCCTTCGTCGGCTCCTTCGTGTTGCTCACTACGACCTCCTTCCTCCTCGCCATCGGGCCACATCTTCTGTCCGGCCGCAAGAGCATCAAACCGGGGCCGTTCTGGATGGGCCGGTATGGATTTGTCGTGAATGCGATCTCGTGCATTTATATCGTTGTCTTTAACGTCATCTATTGTTTTCCATATGCGCTGCCTGTAAAGGCGGATGAGATGAACTATACGAGTGTCATTACGGTTGGGCTTGCGGTTCTGGTTGCGATTTGGTGGTTTGTTCATGGGAGATCTAAATATGTTGGCCCTCAGGTAGTCCTTGAATGAGCGATGATCAGCTCGCTTTCTTTGACTGCTTGTACGCTCCATACCTGTAGAAGCTTATAAGAGCATATATTATAGTTAATACGAAGTTAATCTCTCTTTACTTACTGGCTCATACATACACGCACGAACCTATCGCAATACTATTGATTCATTTATAAGTTACTCGCTCGTGCCTCAGGTAGGCAAATATTTACCCGCCCCTTTCCCGATCGACTGACCGACTCGCTTAAACTAGCCGAGCCAAAATCAAAACAAAAAAAGAGGGGCACCAGGGGTAAAAATATATATCAACAAGAAATTCAAGCATAACAAAACCACAAAACAAGCAGAAGGCGAAGAAAAAAACAGCAAAAAGAATGTCTGCAAGGGGGTCACCAATGGCCCTTCTCTAGGATGAATCCTAGGCAGGTATTAAGCCTGCAAGATTAGACGTTCTCTTGTACCCCAATTCGAACTCATTGTAGATGCCATTGACCAGCCATGATGTTGAATCAGAGGACCTTGATCAATGCCTTCTTGGACGAGATGGCGCCAGCTTTCAGAGATCAATGCTAAAGCTGCCCACAACATTCCTACAAGGATGAGCCCCCAAAGCCACTGGTGACGGACTGGCCTATGTTTGGGCGGAACCACAAGTTATACCGCGATGTGAAGTATAGCGAGCAGCCTGCGCCAAACAGGCAGTGTTTGTTTTTGTCAGGTAAAGCTCCTATTTGGTTTATATACCATCTCTACAAACTTTGGCGCTATTTACCTAGGTAGTACTTGGTCACTCGACCGTGTGTGAATAGCATCGCTTAGTCTGCATGATGACATTCACATAAAGTTTGTACCGCCGACAGACCTTCCTCCGCGACCGGAAGGTTTGTTATTCCCTTCCTTCCCTTCCTTTCCATTTCCCAGAATGTCAAACTGACACCACAGCCAGAAACTTTACGCTAAACCGAGGTCTAATTCTTCCGTCACATTTCACAAACAACTATACATACCTACACTCACCGAGTACTCACATTCTACTTCATACCATCACCATGTCTGATAACCTCAAGGTCGGCAAATACAAGTTCTGGATCCTCGGCTTCGTAATCAAGTTTCGTGGCTTCTGTCAGGACACCAAGCACGCCAACCCGGGGGTTGACATTGATCGTCCAACCATGGTGCGTCTGTGGTCCCGCAAGCTTCACGAACTATGGCCAAAATGGCAAACAAAGAAGCCGTTGGAGGAGCGAGAGAGATACCTTGCCATGGCTCTTTTTAGCGCGGCAGTGAATGGCGGCCACGGCGACAAGTATTTGACAGAGCCGGCAGAGCAAAATGAGGGTGAAGATGTTGGAACTGATTGCATTCAGGTAAGCATTCCATTATCCGCTGGTTGCCTATATTAGATTCATGTTTGCCAAATCTAGGACGACTTCTTCAACACGAACTCCTTCGATATCGAATTCTCTGGTTTGATCGAGGGTGATGATATTGATGCGAACATTCTGCATGGATCGACGACCACGCCCCAGCTGGCATCCGAGTTCCGCGTCGGCGAAGATGACCTTTCGGATTTTGTGCTGTCTGGAGACGAGGAAGATACTGTCGCTGTGGCCAGCCAGAAGTTCGAGGTGGAGAAGACGATGCCGATGGATGACCCCAAAGAGGAGGCGCAGAGACAGGAGATGTTGGACTTGTTCAAGAGAGTCGAGAAGGCTGATGATGCATCTCTCTCTTCCGGGCTTGCTGCCTTGGATTTAATGGCTATGGATCTCGTTTCTTCTGAGGTACGGGGGAAGAATAAGGGAACAAAGAGAGGCGCTGATGACATGGGAGTCGATTCAGGACTTGAAGGGGAGACTGGAGTGAGACGCGCGAGGAAAGTCAAGAAATCCAAAAAGCATTAATGGAGAGCAGGAAGACTTCATGTTCGCGAAGTGCGAAGTTGGGCCATTCAAAAGCGAAGCAGGGTGGGCTGCTGAGATTGTATAATGCCTCCAACTTTGGATGAGACAGATAGTCCAGATAGCTTAATTACCTCTTACTACTGCAATAATGCGGACATTGATGTTTGGGAAGCCACGGCTGCAGTGAATGTACGGAGTTAAAAACGGAAGGTGCGATCAAGACGTTGCTCTGCCACATCTCTACAACTTCAACTCCCATCCGCAGCCAGAACATTCCACAAATTGCATCTCAGCCTTACTAAGCCCAACGCACGAATCTTCAAGATGGGTCGTCCCAGTCGCCCTACAGATCCTTCAGGCCCATCAGCAGACATCTTAACCTCCACCGAAAATGCACCAATTCACCCCATCAAACATGATACCGATGCATCAACGAAAGACGAACCGTCTCCCAAGCCAGCACCGAAACCCGAGACTCCCTGGAGCATAGTATTTCGTGCGAGCTACAAGCAATTCTGCGACAATATAATTCCTTCCCCCACGATGCTTGTTCGGACGGAAAGGGATTGGGAACTTCTAGGGACAGCATTGGAGAATTTCTATGGGAAGGAGAAGGGGCAGGGATTTTTGGAAGACATACGGGAGAAGGAAAAGGATGAGGTGCAGGGATTGCTGGACAAAATACAAGAGGAAGAGATGCAGAAGGCGAAGGGATATACGGAGGATGTGCAAGAGACGGCGGCGCAGATGGCGCAGAGAATGGTGGAGGATATGCAACAAAAAAAGAAGCAGAAGGATCAGGAACTGCTGGAAGCAATGGATAAGGCGAAGGAATATATAAAGGATGTGCGTGAGATACAGGCGCAGACGGCGCAGAAATTGCTCGACGAGATGGGGGAGAAAGAGATGAAGAAGCCGAAGGAATATCTAAAGGAATTGCGAGAGAAGGAGGCGCAGAAGGCGCAGAGATTGCCGGAGGATATACAGGATCAGGCGCAGGGATTGCTGAAGAGTATGCGGGAGACACAGAAGGAGGAGGAGACGCAGAAGGCGCAGAGTTTGCCGGAGAATTTGCAGGATCAGGCGCAGAGTTTGCTGAAGAGTATGTATACTCTGGGGGCAGCGCTGGCTGGTATCGATATAAGTGAAGACACGCAGGCAGACGGGCGAGGGAAAAGAGAGGAAGAAGGGATAGTTGAGATTGAAGAGGCCAATGAGGTAGAGAAATCGACTGAGATCCTGGTCGCGGTCAAGACCGAGAAATTCGAAGAGGGAATTAAGACAGAGGACCTAACTAAGACAAAAGGGTAAGTTGCACCAGTCGACATTGACATCTGGAGGAGATAGCTAACACTTTCTGTAGAGAGCCAATTGCAATGTACACGCCGCCCGATGAACCAGTGTTCAAAGCATTACGGAATCGACGACACTCGGGTTGGAGAACTCTCGATGCGCTGGAAGTCGAATTTTACATATATCATTACACGCTTGTTAAATTAGGTGTGCAAGTTAGCCTCCAAAGCAAACTACTCGACGAATCTTTTTGTTCAACGGCACAGAAAAAGGCGCCCCTAGAAAGGATTACAAAGAACAGAACCCCCGCCAACAACACTATTCGGTGGAGGAGGAAGGCAACGGCAAGAGTAGCCCGGATGAAGAGTGTAACGGTACGTAGGATGGTTTAGATGGCCGAGAAAAGGAAACGAAGAAACGGGAGAGAAGCTGACAGTATCGTCCCTAATTATAGTGAGTGTGCTGAACATCAGCCACCGAAGAAGCGCAGGATTGTGATATAAAAACAAGTTTGGAAAAAGGAACGGATGCAGAACCACCCAAAACGAGGTCGGAAGGCGCAAAGCAAGAACAACGCAAGTAGAATTTTGTAAAAAGCATTAGTATTAATAGCACAATACAACGTTCCAAAGAACCAAGAAATACCAGCGATTCAAGATAAGTTCGGTCTCAGCTCGCTGAAGATGTGTCCTACTAGGGTCAGACATTCTCCCTCAACCTGCATCTCCAATATGGCAATATCTGGCACACTTATGGCTATGAACTAATATTGAACGAAGGGTTCTTGATATTTTGTCAGAATAGTCTCTTGGCTCTTTGCATGAAATTTATCATGGATGTGTAACAACTCTAGCCGAACACAATCGAGAACTATTGGAGTTTTCAGGTTTTATACAAATAGAGATCTCATTTTGACTGAAAAAAAAACAAACATCGATGTCCAATTCTGCGAGTCGTGGCCGATCTAACAACTAGAGGGGAAGCTAAAGGACGGACTTCCTAAGGTTCGATTTTCAATAGGTAAGCATTTCAAAGCCCAATGAAGATCTATAGGCATTGGGTCCTTTCCAGACTTTTAAATCTTCCACAGACCATAGGACATTTTGATACGGCATAGAAATATAGAAAATGCTATTGTGAAAGAGGAAAAAGGGAAGTGAAAGGGAACAAAGCTAACAGTAACTTTATAGATGTAGGGTAAAAAGTCTTTTGAACCTTGTCCTAGATGCCTCATAGTTACTCATGTGTAGTCGATCATTATAATCTCCTGTAGTAAGTATATGCTGGGATCGCACCGGACGGCAAGTGAAGATTGTCGTTGAATCAAGGTGAAGGTGGGGCAAAATAAATTTCTTGACGCGAAATCCGACGCGAACCTCTCTACGCGCGACGCGTCTTCCCCAAAATATTGTGAGCAGAAAATCAAATCAACCGCAACAACACTTCTTGAAGCCTCCCTCAGAACTCTCACACACCATGGCAGACTCTGCAGAAGCTATAAGAGAGCGTTTTGTTCCCGCTGCATGCCCGGAACTGGAGGACGATGTCCTCTCCGAGCTCCAATCTATCATGCGCCTTCACTCGATCGACGTGCAGGAATTATGGTACAAATGGGAATCTTACAGCATGAAAATGGGCGCGGACGACATGAAGTTAAATATCGACACTGCGAGGGCTTTGAAGAAGGACGTGCAAGATGGATTGGAGCGCGAAAGTAGGAGCAAGACGCATCTGCAGACAAATAAACGTGGGGGGGCTACACCGCGAAATGTCTCGAACAGTGGGGATGTTTTTGGGATGTGAGTGTGTTTTGAGGGTAATATGATCAAGACTGATTGTTTGACAGGCTGGACGGCCTCGTGCCTAATACTCCGAAAGCTGGATCTGTGAGTCGACTGAATGGAAAGCGGAAGCTGGAAACACCTACGATGTCGAGAGTGAAGGCCGAACCTGCAAGCAGTCCACCAGATTTCAAGACACCATATAAACCGGGTGATCAGAGTGGTTCAGCGTATGCTACCAGTTCCCTATACATGTGGCGGCTGGCTAATGTTAAACAGAGTTTCCTTTCACGACCGACCAAATGCTGGACAAGCGGTCGAAGTTCTGAATGATTATCTACAAGTTCCAGATCCACCATTTGCTCCGTTTTCCGAAACCCGGATTAAACTTGTAGGGAATTCGGATATCAAGAAGCTATCATACAAGCCATTGGCTATGAAGTCGTCTGAGGCGTCTGAGATTTTGGATGATCGGATAGATGAGTTCATGACTTTCGTTCAAGCACACCACAACCTCGAGGACGCTGCGTTTGGAAGTGCTGCAAGCCAGGGAGCCAATGAGATTGTGGCAGTTGGAAGGATAGCATCAGATTCTTTGGAAGGGAAACTCAACGCCTCATCTATTGTGCTTGAGACATCACGACGAATGGGCGCAGGTCTACGAGTACCCTTGAAACTCGACGCTCTACCCGGCTTCCAATTTTTCCCCGGTCAAATTGTGGCATTGAAAGGAATCAACGCTTCAGGTGACAACTTCACAGTCAGCGAGATACTGGAAATGCCCCTCTTAGGAAGCGCAGCATCCTCAACAACCCGCCTCGAAGAACACGTCCAGCGCCTCCGTGGTGGCCCAGACGCCATGGACTCGGACAGCCCCCCAGCCCCCCTAAACATTCTCATCGCCTCCGGTCCCTACACCGCCGACGACAATCTCGACTTCGAGCCCCTCCACGCCCTCTGCAGCCAAGCAGCAGACTCATATGCCGACGCTCTCATCCTCACCGGCCCTTTCCTCGACATCGACCACCCGCTCATCGCCTCTGGCGACTTCGACCTCCCCGAAGACGCAGTGCCAGAACCAGATACCGCTACCATGAACACAGTCTTCAAATACCTAATCTCGCCCGCATTCGTCTCATTAGTATCAGCAAACCCACATATCACCATCATCCTCGTCCCATCCGTGAAAGACATAATCAGCAAACATGTTTCCTGGCCCCAAGAGCCCTTCCCCAGAAAAGATCTCGGGCTTCCCAAATCCGTAAAAATCATCGGTAACCCCATGACGTTATCCCTCAACGAGATCGCAATCGGGATTTCCTCCCAAGACATCCTCACCGAGCTCCGTACATCTGAAGTCACGGGCGGGAAAATTCAAGACGCATCCATGCTAGCCAGGTTACCGAAATATATGATCGAGCAGCGGAATTTCTTCCCCCTGTTTCCGAGTGTTGATAGGGAGGCTTTGCCGAAGACGGGGACGAGGGAGGGGAAGCCGGCGGGGAGTATGCTTGATGTTAGTTTTTTGAGACTGGGGGAGATGGTTAACGTGAGGCCGGATCTTCTGGTTGTTCCCAGTGCGCTGCCGGCTTTTGCTAAGGTACGTTTGATTGAAGCCCTTTGGCTTTCCTCATCACGTGTGTCAAGAGATTTCTGAACTGTACTGACGTGGCGTTAGGTCGTAGAAAGTGTCTTGGTTGTCAATCCGGGGTATTTGTCGAAAAGGAGGGCGGCGGGTACTTATGTACGGTTGACCGTATATCCAGCTACTGTTACGGATGAGGAGAGAAGCTCGGGTTTGATGGTTGGGCATAAGCTGTTTGAACGCGCTAGGGTTGATGTGTTGCGGATATGAGCTATGGATATGATTATGCTGTGTTTTAAATGGTTTATGGATGGCGTTCGGGGGGGGGTTGGATAATGTTTATAAGGGCTATGGTGGTCACTTATACGAGACATTATGAATTGTTGCCGTCAAAACCTGGGAACAATGCAACCCTGAATTACAGACAAGAGGACTGGTGAGTGTCTGGAACATGTGTGATGCACCTGCTCTTACAGTTGAATTGAGTGTATTGGGCGAGACTATCTAGAGTCTACTCGCCGCCTCTTGTCACCCTCATACCGGTCCATATCCCTCGACGTACTCCTCTTCCGCCGTCTGTCATCTTGATACCGGTCCCTATCCCGTCTCGGTGACCTAGATCTCGATCGTGAACGTCTGCTAGGACGATATGTATCACTACCGCCATCTCTCTGTTCCCTGTCGCCACCTTCACGCATGGCTCTCGGACCATCAGGTGTGCCGACTACTTGCTCCCTCTTGCGGTCACCAACGGGCATGGAATTCGCACCGCTTCTTTCAGCACCTCCCCGATCTCGATCAGGTGCATATCTTTCATCACCACCGAAGCCTCCTCCAAAGCCGCCCCTCCCTCCCTTTTTCCTATCATCAAAATCACCCCATCTTCCCGTATCCTCAGACTTCAAATCCCTATACTTCGTGGCGCCCTTCTTTCCTAATTTCGTCATATCCCTCATCTGCAACGCCTGTGGCAACAGTTCCCGATTCTGCACATCATCCGCAAATCTGGATCCCATAATATCCCTACGATCGAGCCCCTCCGCTTTTGCGTCGTCCTGGAAGAAGGCACCCTTATGATAATACTTCTGCATGAACCCCATCTTCCCCTTGCCGTCCTTCTCCTCCTTCTGCCCTTTCAAAAACTCGTCATCCTCCGCTTTCCTCTCCTCTTCACTTAAATTCTTCCGTCTCTCCACTTCCTCGAGCTCCTTTTCGCGCTCCTCAATCTTGACCCTCTCCCTCTTAATCCTCTTCAGCTCCCTAAGTTTCCATGCCGCATACTCAGCCTCCGGATCAACATCATCTGTGTCATCAACCTCATCCCCCTCCTCATCATCATCATCATCCCAATTCTTCTTCCCCGCCTGCTTAGCCGCTATATCCCGCGCAATCTGCTCTTCTACTATCTCATCCGCGAGCTGTCTCTTCCTAGCTTCTTCGGCCTCGTATAACTCTTCTTCGGTTTTCTGCTCGGGCACCGCGGCGCGGTTTTGCTTCTTGATGAATTTTGGTCGTATCAAGAGGCGTCGAGGCGCTTCTTCTTCACTGCTTTCTTCTTCGCCGCTACTACTCTCCTCTCCGCTACCACTACCGCTCGCGCCCTCTTCTTCGCTTTCAGTCACGAAGCCTTCTTCTTCTTTTTCTTTTAGGGCTTTTTCTTCCGCGATGCGAGAAGCTTCTTTCGCGGCGGCAAGTTTACGGCCTGCGGCGAGGTCGACTTTATTGAGATTGCTGGTTATACCTGCTGCTGTGGATGCTTTGGGAGGTGCTTTTGTGGTGGGGGGTGCGGGTGCTTCGTCGTCTGAGTCTTCGGAGGAGGAATTTTCTTCTTGAACTGCTTTCCCAGGGCGATAGCGGGGTGCCTTGACGGGATTCGCGGTCATACGTTTGGGAGGCATTTTGGCGGTTGGGTATATTGGATATGGAGATTGAGAGAGGTTGAATTGATGGAGCCGCAAGTTTTGTATCTGACGAGGCTGAGAAAATAAGGTTTAGCACTAGCCTTGGCAGATGCGCTAATGCAGGCTGATTCATGTGTTCAACTCTCACTCAAGATCACTTTTAAATATGCTCATATTTGAATAAAACTCTACTTTCTTCATTTTTGGAACTTCCTGAATCCGTTGAAAGTTAAGGCGGCCTTGGACTTTATTGGTTTACTCAGTAGACAATCGACCCCAAACTAATGTTTTGATGATATTTCTGGATATGTTCGTGGACATATTCAGATTGAACCATCACTCATTGCAAGGCTTTCTTTGTACCCAAAAAGTGATGAGTTACAGGACGCAATTGGATTCGCACTTCTCCCAGCTTTCCGCCTCACAGCCCTTACTTTACTGGCTGTTGGACAATATGACCTTAGACATACCGCTTTTGACTAGTTTATGGCGCGACTCGAGCACCATGTCGTAGTTGTAGAAAGAGTCGACAAGGAACTATACAGTTTCAGTCAACTGCCACTTCCGCAACTCCTACAGATTAGCTCATATCTTGGACAGAGTATGGCCTCCCACCAGACTCTTACACTCTGGCCGAAGCAACACCTCTATTGCTTCTGGATTACTATACAATATGCAATATCATAACTGCAGGCTACTGTATCGAAGCTCAATCCTGTCGGAAAATAGACACCTCCGAAGAAAAGACCGAGAAACTCATACTAGAGGAAGAAGAGAAGATGACTGTAATGTTACGTTCTATGGGACGGAAGAGGGGCAGAATTTGCCAGACGATGGAATGAGAAGAGATGTTCGTATGTTGAGATCTGAATGCTCTGTATTTGGGTGCCTAAAACACTTGTTGGATGGCTGGGTGAAGAAGAGCTGTAGCATAGTAATACGGAATGGATCTTTAGGAGTAGAGGTACTGTTGGTAGACTGGCAGAGGAAGCTCGAGGGAAAGCATCGATATCCATTCTCCGCTTGTCCTTTCCAGCAAGACCGACAGCAATGAGTAAATAACAGCTAATGAAGTATTACCTGGGCGGAGATGCCCGCAAATAATAATGCTATAAAGGACACAAAGGACAGAAATCGCATCTTATATACGGCGTAAAGAGAAAAAGAATCATTCACAGAATTTAGGACGAAACGGAAAAGAGCAAAGTACAAAAACGAAACTTCTGTATACTCTACAGGTCTAATATGCCTTCACATGGTATCATAGCCCTGCCATCATGATATATCCACAACTCCATACGCCCACGTAAATGCAACAGAGGAATCCTGACCTCTATAATATCTCATCCTGATCTTCCTCTGGCAATGGAACTGATTCCGGAATATCATCGCTCATCTCCTTCTCGACCACCACCTCCTCGTCCACCATCTCATCCTCATCCTCCCAATCCCCATTCTCCTTATTCAACCGTTCCGCCTCCTCGGCCTCCTTCTTCGCTAGAATCTTCTTATTCAGATCCTCCCACGCCTTGCTCCTTTCCTGCACCGTTCTCGCCCGATCCTTACTCTTCTCAACCTTCAACTCCTTCTTATCCATGAACGCCTCTGCGCGATCGAGTCCTTTCTCTTGTCGCTTCCGCGCCTTTGAGCTCAATACTGATTTCCGGCCATTTTTGGACTTCTTCGATATGCCTGCTCCTTGATGGACGGCGAGGACGGAGGGACGAGAGGTTTTAGCGTTTTCTGGGGGTTTGAGGTCTTTGAGGGACTTGTCGAGGTCAATGCCAGGGGAGGATGCTCGTTTGGCGGCGCGGGAGTGGATTGATGCCGCTTTTTATATTAGGATCTGGTTTGAACAATAACTTGATGCAGTACTTACGAGTCTTTTTCTTATTGGGCGCTGTTTTTCCCATTGTGGATGTTGTGAGAAATTATGCTGTTTCTTGTCTGAGTGTGGTGGGGGTTTCTAAATAAATTTGTTCTAAATGGCAAAACCTCGGTATAATCATGTGTATGAGATAAGACAAGTACAGGACAAGCACAAGGGTACATAAAACCAACCTCATTCCAAGTTCTGATCTCAGCAAAAACATCTTCATGTACCTCGTTACAAAACGCTTTCATACCTGTAATTTCTGCCACAAGGATAGTCGTCTATATGGGTTATTACTATGAAGTCTCACGGAAAACAAATACAGGATCTGTTCGACGGTGATCCGGGCATCGAATACCATCAAGACTACCAAGCAGGCATATCGCCTTCGTACACACGCATAGGCGTCATACTCCCCATCCTACTGTGCTGTATCCCTATCGTGTATCAAGTTCTCCAGATCCTCGACTACGATCTCCTGCCTCTCCCGGAGCTGCTCTGGAACTGCATCGTATACCTCACACCCACACGATTTCTTGATGCTATCGAGAACTACCAAAACCCGCTGCGAATCTCGAATCCGGCGCTGAAACACATTCCCCGGACTCATGCCGCAAAGAGCGAAGCCATGCGGCGCATACTGGGGCTGGATGTACCAGGCGGGATCATCGGAACCGTAGCACAGGCTTCGAGAAGGCGTTTATCCACGTTGCCCGGTATTAATATCGTATCTGGTGGGTCGGATGGACGGCCTGCGGGATTGGGAAATTGGGATAATTCATGTTATCAGAACAGCGTCCTCCAAGGGCTGGCGTCGCTGAACTCGCTTTCAGGATATCTCACCCATCCGGCTTTTGAGAAAAAAGGACCCGAGGAATCGAATATGAACATGGCAGAGGCGTTGAGGAGCTTGATCTCTACGCTTAATGATCCGGAGAATAATGGGAAGAGGATATGGACCCCCGCGACGCTGAAGAGTATGAGTAGTTGGCAGCAGCAGGATGCGCAGGAGTACTTTTCGAAGGTTCTAGATGAAATAGATAAGGAGGTTGGGCAGGCCGCAAAGGTGACAAGGAGGTTGAAGGGTTTTGAATCGGAAGGTTCTGATTCCTCCAGTCCAGAAGTTTCCGAAACTCCTCTTTCGATATATCGAAATCCACTTGAAGGATTAATAGCCCAGCGAGTTGGGTGTACGAAATGTGGTCACTCAGAGGGGCTGTCCATGATTCCATTTAATTGCTTAACGGTACCTTTGGGCGGAGCATATGCGCATGACATATCCGAGTGTCTAGACGAATACACCAAACTGGAACAGATCGAAGGTGTCGAATGTGGGAAGTGCACACTACTCAAGGTCCAAAGACTGCTCACATTGCTTAAAGAACGAGCCGAGACCTCTGTAGTTGAGAAAACCCACGCATACCAACAAACTAGAGAGAGACTAGAAATGGTCACGGAGGCATTAGAGGATGATGATTACGAGGAGAAGACGCTCAAAAAGTGTAACATCTCAAGCAAAAGCCGAGTATCTTCCACCAAATCTCGTCAGGCCGTTATAGCACGACCGCCGAAGTCGCTAGCTGTGCACTTCAATCGAAGTCTTTTTGACGAACTTACGGGGGAGCTGAGAAAGAATCACTCAGAAGTTCGTTTCCCGAAATTTCTTGACCTTGGGCCGTGGTGTTTAGGGAGCTTAGGCACCACTACAGACGATCTAATTGAAGAATGGCTTTTAAATCCCGACAGACCTATGGTTGCTAGCAGTAGCCAGCCCTCGAGATTATTAGGTCCAATCTACGAGCTGAGAGCTGTGGTGACCCATTATGGACGGCATGAGAATGGGCATTACATATGCTACAGGAAGCATCCTTCAGGGACAGGTGGTGAAGAGACTGAGAAACGGGACCAGTGGTGGAGGATGAGCGATGACGACGTGATGAAGGTCAGCGAGGAAAATGTGCTTGGACAAGGTGGGGTGTTTATGTTGTTTTACGATCAAGTCGAACCCGCGATTCCGACGCTACCTAAAATTGCCGCTGTTGATATGGCTCCCTCTGTCAATTCCTGGGTTCCAACCTCAGTTGCGCCTGTTTCGACGGAAGGCGTCAAGGTAGCTGAGCCGGAAGCATCGGACCCCCAAGTCAATACAGTTCTCCTAAATAATGACGACAAAGCCGTTCTCTCCAGCGTCGTCACATCTGAACCTGTCAAACTCATTGAATCAACACTTCCAGAGCCAACTGTGACTGTCAAAACACCACATATATCCTCGAACGACGTTGTCCTCGCAGCCAACACCCCCCTTCCCGACCAAGACGACTCCGAGCTCTCTTCCTTCTCCGAGGACGAAACCACTACCTCGGAGAGTGCCGCACCAGCAACCAGCGTGTCCGAGTTCACCGACGAAGAAGATGAGAGGCACGACGATAATTACCATCCCGCAAAGGCAATCGTAGTGCCTCCCTATATTCCCCAAATGGGCGGGAAGAAGGGCTCTACTGGCAGTCTAAAAGGGTCTACGGGGAGTTTGTTAATGGTTTAGGTCAATTCTTTTTGGCTTTATATTTGATTCATTGTTCCATAGCGATGGAGTTTCGGGGTGGGTTTTGATGTCGGGATATTGTGTATAGGGTGAGGCTTATTGTCCTTTAGCAAAACGGACCTTATGAGAAATGATTGATATATATGTGTATGTTGAAAGGACAGCGCAGTACTTGGCCTAGGTGCCAGTGTAGAAACTCAATTTTGGTGAGTACGGCGAATGAATGCAAGGTTCCTAAGCAATATCTGAAGCTGCTTGACTTGGTTAAAAAAACATGGGTATTTCCCCTGTAAATAACGTGTTCTAGTCAATGCGGTATCCAGTGTCGGTGGCCCTACTCCATAAATTAATTACTCACGAAAGATGTGACATTCCCCCATGGTAATTGAGGCCGGATCCTTGCCATATAAAGCCCTGTGCATGAAAAGATAGTGCCGATTTTCTAAAATAAGCAAGCTACTAGTTAGACCTTGCTTCATACTCAAAACTCAGGCCTTCGCCTGACAATCAGAATACTGGATGATGAAGCTGGGCGAGGTCGCAAGCTCGGAAAATAAGGCCCCAGAAGTTGTGGCACATTGTCGGGGGTTTAGCGCCAGCTGGCCTCGCGCTAAAGAAATTCCTCAGCCTGATAAACAGTCACCCCTCCCCTCCTCCTTTTCCTAGAATACAACACAACACAACAAAATGCCTTCCACCGATCAACCTGACCCTGCGGCTCAAGCTGAAAATGCCACTCCTAGTCAACAACCAGAAGCATCTCCGAAGCTGACTGGCGCCGAGTTGAAGAAGCAAAAGCAAGCCGAGAAAGCGGCGCGCAGAGCCCAGGCGGTCCAGGGCAAAGTCACACCTTCAGGACCACCGGCACCAGTCCAAAAAGGCGAGCCAAAACAACAGAAGAGGCGGGGGTCTGTTGCAGTATCAAGAGACCTGCCGGTCAGACAGCCCGAGTCAAATGCAGCACCCAAACCCCCACCAGTGGAAGACAAGACAGTTGAGTTCTTTCGGCACCTGTCAAAGCCTCATAGAAAGACGATTACTGGGACTCCAAAAGACATACACCCAGCCGCTCAAATCCTTGGAATGCAATTCAGCACCTATGAAATATGCGGTAGTACAGTGAGGCTACTAGCAACTCTGGAACTTTTCAAAGAACTCGTCCAATCCTATACCGTCCCTCCTCGAACCACCTTAAAGCTCCATTTCACCACCCATGTCCTCAATCCCCATATCGGCTACCTGATCTCTTTCCGACCCCTTTCTATATCAATGGGAAATGCGATATCTTGGTTTAAGCGAGAGATATCAAAAGTCTCGATCGATCTCTCCGATGCCGAAGCCAAGAATATGTTATGCGACGCCATAGATGTGTATATACGAGAACGCGTCACATTCGCGGACCAAGCCATTGCAGCAAGTACCACGGAAAAAATTAGGGATGGGGATGTGATTCTTACATATGCGAAAAGCAGTATTGTTCAGCGATCACTGTTACAGGCGCACGAGGAAGGGAAGAAGTTCCGCGTCATCGCGGTGGACTCAAGACCGTTGCACGAGGGAAAAAATCTTGCAGAGACTTTGGCAAATGCAGGTATTGAGGTCAAATACTGCTTGATCAACGGATTAAGTCATAACATCCAAGATGCTACGAAGGTATTGCTGGGAGCTCACGCAATGATGAGTAACGGACGACTGTTATCGAGGATAGGCACTGCTCTTGTTGCAATGGAAGCGAACGACGCGGAGAAACCGGTGATTGTGCTCTGCGAAACGGTTAAATTTACAGAGCGCGTGGCGCTGGACTCGATTGTGCTTAATGAGCTAGCTCCGGCCGACGAGTTGGTTATTCCCGGGGGTGCACTGGAGGGATGGAGGGATGCGAAGAAGCTGCAGTTGTGTAATCCGATGTATGATGTTACGCCGGCGGAGTATATCCAGATGATTGTTACGGAGTCAGGATGTGTTCCGCCAACGTCGGTGCCAGTGTTGCACAGGTTGGTGAATGAGCCTGAGATTCAGTAGAGGGTTGTATTAGGGTATAAAAGGTAGCATTGGAGTTTGGCTCTCTGATTAGTTAGCTGTGTAGCAAAAGGATAAACTAGATATTCTCGGTGGAAGAGGAATATGATTAAGTACTTCATCTAACCTTAAATAAAGAATGATAAAAAAGAAAGAGAAAATCAATAGACATTAGCAAAACAGCAACCCACGCATCAGTCTATAATTTCTTATTAATTGGGTGAGAACCCTTCTCAAGACTTAAACAGAGAACTTGAACCCAGAGTTACTATTAGTATTACAGGTTAATATATAATCACATTGCTACTATGCATAGTAAGTATAATTCTAGTATTCTAGTAGATAATGCTTAGTATAGTATTATAGGTAAAGGCTAATATGCATCTTTTACTAACTAAGCAAATAACTAAGCTGGATCACATGATTACAAAGGTCGGGATACAGCCCATTATCCCAATAGTTACAATTCGAACTTTGGAGCGGCGGATAATTACTCACCCCACATCACATGAGACGTTATACGGTCCATAGTAATAGTCTCCCCTCTCAATATCACAGACACATCAATCCAGCAGTAAAAAAATATCATAATTCTTCAATTCTTTCTTTCTTTGCCCTCCCCTCCAAACCCCATCTTTATACACAAGCCATTGGTAATCTTCTCATCTCCCCATCTCTACGCCTCAGCCTCTTCCAAAGCCCTCTCCGCCCTCCTCGCCCTCTTCGCAAGCAAGCTCTGCCGTCTCTCAGCCAAGATGGCCTGCTGCCTCCCCTCCACCCCCGTAAGCCAGTACCCGAAGCTCGCGCCGATGCCGCCGTAGAGGGGGTATGCCCACAGGGAGCCCCGGTTGAAGAAGGGTCGCATTTCGATGCCGAGGCGCCAGAAGTTGACGGCTATGCCTGGTGTTACGGATATGGATTAGCGGGTTCGAGTGTGAGTGCATTTGGGGGAGCTGCAATTGAGGTGGAAGAGGGGGAGGGAGGAGAGGAACGGAGCGGATGCGGATGTAATGGGGGAAATACCGAAGCCGGTCCAGAAAAGAACTTTGTGAACCATTGTGAAGGAGTTTGCGCTTGTATGTGTAGATGGGAGTTTCCGCGCTCGCAATTGGGGGTAGGGACTGTGCGGGTATTTTGTTCGTCCGCAATGCGTATCTCTTTAATATCTACCTCGACGTTGAAGTTCAAGGTGGAGCTCTTGCTTCAAGCTTGAAGCTGCGCTAATGACTAAGCGCCTCTCACTTCCTCTTTGAGTATCTCGTGCCGCCAAGAATTCCACTCCACGCCACTCCGACCAATCGCCTAGCCATGGCGTCCGCTCCACCAGGCTTCATCTCGCCCACGGGCAAGAGCGGGGCCCGCGTGCGCTACTCCTTTGGTAGACGTCTAAAGAATGAAGACGGAACACCTTTCAACCCCTTCACAGCAAACCTGCCATCTCCTCCTTGGAGTCGAAGTCCTCTCGCAGACAAGATGGCGCCGCACGCGCACGATCGCGATCCGGTGACGGGGCGCAAAAAACTGAAGACGAGCGATCTGCCGCTGACGAGCGCGCAGAGGGGGGCGGTGGAGGGTTTGGCGCATACGTTTAAGAAGAAGGGGGGCTATGATTCACTGCGTAAGAGCGTTTGGGAGGATCTGGAGAAGAGTGTAAGTTTATTTCAGGTTTCATGGGGCTTGAGGAAGGATTAATTGTGCTAATTTGTGGTTGCGCTAATGTATAGAATTTCGAAGCTTCATTCAAGGATAATTTACTACAAGTTGCGGAGGCGGAGCTCGATAGAAACCCAGAACAATTGCTGAAGCTCGATCGTGGAAAGGCTACGCTGCTTATTGAAGGGGCTGTTGAGCGTGCGGGGACATATCATGATGCCGAGGCGCAAATTGATGCGTTGTTGGACAAGCATTTGGCGGAGATTGAAAAGGGGATTAGAGGGTTGAGAGCTGAGGATATTGGTGCTGAAGCTGCTGCTGAGGAACAAGCTAGGGGTGGCAAGACGGATGATCAGTATACTGCAGAGGCTACGGAGAGGCGCGAGATGAGGGAGGCTAAGAGACAGGCTCTCAGGACCAAGGAGCGCGAGGCTGCGGATGAAAAGAGGAGGGTTGAGAGGGCTAAGCGGAAAGAGGAAGAGAAGAAAATTGAAGCGGAAGTGGAAAGACGGCGTGCTGAGCGGGAAGCCAGACGTAAAGCCGAACGTGAGCGTGAGGAAGAAAAGGAGAGAGAGAGGGAACGCGATCGTGATCGTGATAGGGATAGGGATAGGGACAGGGAGAGAGCCAGAGAACGTGAGCGAGAGAGGGACCGCGATGATCGACGGGGTGATAGGGATAGAAATGATCGCTATAGGAGACATGATGATGAGCCTATCCGCCGGAGTTCAGTTAGTCAAGCTAAGGACAACAAGGACATCAAGGATATCAAGGATACGCCAAAGACCGAGCTCACAAAAGAAGAGATCGAGAGATTGGAGCAGGAAGCCTTGAAGAATCTCTTGACGGAAAGCAGAAGGGTTGATCAACGACCAAGATATCAACTGGAACCAGAGGTCGATGCATCTCTAGCACCACCCCCTCGCAAGGCTATGCCCGCCTCTGCAATAAAGCCTATCTCTAATAAATCCACGGAAGTCAAAAAGATACCTACTGGACCAAAAGCACAAGTTGATGCGGAGGGCTTCAAGACACCATTACCAAGAACCGATGCGGACCGCGATAGAGATAGACGCCGTTACAGAAGCCGAAGCCGTGATCGAGCATCATCTCGCCATCGTAGCAGGGACAGTCGGGACCATCGGCGGGACAGCAGAGACCGTGATGACCGTCGCCGACGCGACGATAGTAGAGATCATCGTCGGCGAGACAGTCGTTCTCGCTCTCGTGACAGGAGACGAAGCTACCGGTCACGTAGCCGAAGTCGCGATCGTCGGGATAGAGATAGAGGTGTTCGCACCTACAGTCCTCGTATTCTCAGCAGAGAAGAAGCCGAAGCAATCAAATTGCAAGGCATTAAGGACCGTGAGCAGGAAGCTCATGAATGGGCTACAGCGAGAAAGGAAGCTCAGGATAAGGGGCTTCCGCTTCCAATGTTTAATGAGTGGAAGAATGAACGGGATAGGCAGAAGGAAAAGGATAGTGGCTCTGCTGCTGTTGTTTCTACGCCTAGGAGTAGGAGAGATGATGATCGAGATGCGCCGCCTTCTCGGCCGCGTGACCGGGAGAGATCATCGCGAGTTGGCAAGAGCAGGTCGCGATCCCCTACTGATAGGAGACCGAGTCGCACTGAGAGATCTACCAGTCCCCCTGGCATCGATCGCTATGTACCTGGTGCAAGTCGACGAGAAAGCACGACTGATAGACGTCGTGATCGGTCGAGGAGCAAGGACAGGGATAGCAGACGTTCGAGGGATGATGATACGAAGGCTAGGAAAAGATCTCGTTCGAGGGACAGAAGCCGTCGGAGGGATAAGAGTCGAGATAGGGATCGTGACCGGGACAGGGATAGACGTGACAGAAGGAGCCGAAGTCGGGATCACGATCGGGACAGACATCGGGATGACCGTGATCATGATAGGAAGCGAAGCAGAAGCCGTGATAGCAGGAGGGAGTCAAGACGTTGACGTGGGTAGCCATGTACGATAATTGTATGACTAGCGGGGCATTGGCTCCATGCTCAGGAGATCATAAGGTCAGAGATGGCACGCTTGACAATGTCGATAAACGACATGCAAGAATTATTACAAGATATTAATCATCTGTAACATTTGTTATCCTGTAGTTCCCGTTCAGGAGTGCAGTGCTATATAGGTAGTGATTTCTGTGGCATCGCGCTAAAACATCACGAACACGATCAGGTTCCCCATGCGGACACTACACCTGAAACTATCTAGCGTTTCTCCACTTCGAACATTAGCGTGTGGCAGCGCTAACCTGTCATCTACGGAACATCAAGTGCTGTCTCCTTGTTTATTAGCAGACCGCTCTTCGTTTGTATATTTTGTACCATTTACATACTTATCTTCGCTTTGTTTGTAGCTTTCTTGCCAGCCTGGCTTTTCGTTTCTCTTGTAAGCTACATGCAACTCAATATTGCTAGCCAAGCCCGGTGTCTCTACCGAGGTCCCCTCCTATCTTCTCAACAAGAAGGGGATTTCTTCGACTTACTTATGGTAACTAATAGGCATAATGCTGCCAATTACTGAAAAAGAGAAGCCGGTAAAGGCTGGTCCTCATCCAGCATTCTACTTTGGGTAAGTAAGGTAGATTTTGCTTGTGCCTTGGTCGTTTTAGCGGAGGATTATAGAACCCTCACTCACCAATACACGTGCCTAGAGCCTGGATGTTCTTCAGTATCATCACGATCTTATTCAACAAATATCTGTTATCTGATCAAGGATTCCGTGTGTAACTCCCTTCCCACTTATATATCTTCCATACTAAACCAATATGCAGACTATCGTACGCCTCCCCTCCCATTCTCCTCCATCTAGAGACAGCATCACCTGACCAACAACATCACAGCTGCAATCCTAACATGCTGGCACCTCTTCTTCGCTACGATAATGACCCAGGTCCTCGCCCGTACCACCAACTTGCTAGATAACCGCAAAAAAGTAAAGATGACCGCGCAACTCTACCTGCGCGCTATCGTCCCAATAGGCGTCCTATACAGCGCTAGTCTAGTATGCAGCAACCAAACATACCTATACCTCAGCGTAGCATTTATCCAAATGCTCAAAGTAAGTACCTACCTCTTCCTCTCCCTCCCTTTCACTCAAGAATCCCCCTCCCCACCCAACTTCTCCAAAACCCGCTAACCCAATAATCAACCATAGGCCAGCGCCCCCATCGCCGTACTCCTCACATCCTGGGCTTTCCGTGTCGAAAGCCCG
Source organism: Lachnellula hyalina (assembly GCF_007821495.1). Lineage (NCBI taxonomy): Eukaryota > Fungi > Ascomycota > Leotiomycetes > Helotiales > Lachnaceae > Lachnellula > Lachnellula hyalina. The sequence goes on from NW_022157200.1 coordinate 48,933, forward strand.
CAATTAAAAACCTTCATCAACGTTCTAGCCATCGGCTTCGGTGTCGCGCTGGCAAGCTTCGGCGAGATCAGGTTTAGCTGGATCGGCTTCCTGTACCAGGCCGGCGGGGTGTTTTCGGAATCGATCAAAGTCATCATGATCCAGATTCTGCTGAGCGGACAGGGCCAGAATATGGATCCGCTGGTGTCGCTGTATTATTATGCGCCGGTGTGTACGGCGATGAATTTCCTCGTGGCGGCGGCGACAGAGGCGGGGGAGTTTGGGCTGGCGGATGTGTGGAGGGTTGGGGCTGGGGTGTTGTTGTGTAATGCGGCGGTGGCTTTTTTGCTGAATGTCGCGAGTGTTTTTTTGGTAAGAATGGAATGCTTTCTACTCGTCGCTTTGGAAAAGAATATTCAAGTTCAAGAGTTTTACTTTCGTTCTTTGTTTTGCATTATTCCTCCCTGCGAACTAGGTAACCAACTAACACATTCTCCAGATTGGAAAGACCTCAGGCCTCGTAATGATCCTCGGCGGCGTCTTCAAAAACATCCTACTTGTAGTCGCCTCTGTCATCTTCTGGGGCACCATCATAACGCCTCTGCAACTCTTCGGCTACGCCATTGCGACCATTGGACTTATTTATTTCGGCGTTGGGTATGATGGCATCGTTACTTATTGCGCGGCCGCCAAGAGGATGTGGGGCGATGGGGATGAGATCCTGCCGAGTCCGAGGTTTGTCAGGAAGGTGATGATTATTATCATGTATACCGCGGTTCTGGCGCTGTGTGTGACGGGTCTCGCGGTCAAGAGCTGGAATGTGCCGGCGTTTTTGACGGAACGATTACCTCCTTATTGAGAGAGAGGCAAAAGCTAGATGTTGATTTACTGGTGTTGTTTGTAATTACACAGATAGATGGATTGCGTTTAGCATATGGCAACGCATAGCTGGAGTTGGGAGTTTGATCTAAGTATGAAAAACGACGTCGAATACTTGGTATAAGAAGCAGCTAGGCTAAAAGTTCCTTTTTTGTTCAATGCAAATACGGCCGAATTTCCAATTTTCCACATATGGTTGGACATTCTCCCCTATCACTTATTCCTAGGTATCTTAAAATGAGACGCCGTTCGCATACTGGGTGGCTCAGACTGACTAGACTATCACTCGGTGATTCAAAATCTCTCGCTCAAGCTATGAAACCTCTTCTGTCTTCCTTTTAAGATCAAAATTTGACACCAGTATATTTTTGGTCAAGTATAGGTTTCCCCGAGTAAAACACGGACTAAGCAAGGTCGGTTAAAGAAATGACGATAGGTGAGTGATGTTTGCTGATTCTTGTTCACATTGACGCGGTGGACTCGATCTACGCTGCCATGCTTCAACGCAGACATCTGATCCAAATTGACTTGGCAGAACCCCTTGACATTGCTAGTCTGATCAGACAGGACAGACTGCTGCTGACACCCACTTCCGAAGCTCCTGAGCTTAATTCATCGAGGTCTTAATTGACCCTATTCATTTCCAAAAACACGACGTGTGTCGACGAATACTTGGACCGCAAACACCACCTAAGTGTAGATGTTCTTATCTGGATTGTTCGCCTTGAGGGGGTGCAGCGCATGGATGAACTGATCATTGAAAGAATGGCTTTTGGTTTCTTTCGCTCCGCTGTAACTGGCATTCACTGAGGCATCGAATTAATGATGCATGCTAAGAATAACCACCTGTAATTATAGTATTGAAATCTGGCTGAATGAAGACTTGCATTATGAAGATTGTGAAGCAGAATAGAATTTCAAAATGCAGATATATACATTTGACGTATAAGAAAAATCCGACTGGGATAGTCTTGAAGGTATCTTTTTCTGGAGACAGAAGGGCAGGCTACCCAACACTGGCAGGCATACATGGAACATGTACATTGAGAGTCTTCTATCCGTCCAACACTGGCGCTGCATTACATAGTACAAATATGATACACCCTCCCATACTTCATACACATCATCTCCACAACTGCCTATACTTCGTGCTCGAATGTCTTGCCTCCCAACCCCTCGCCTTCTGCTTTGGCTTGAGAGCTATGACCTTCTTTCTCTTGAACTCGATATCCGCACCTTCAACGCCTGCCCGCTCCATAACACCAGCAGTTCCTTCATCCCATTCGCTGCGGAAGATGCTCATCCCAATAGGATCGAGCTTGTACTTGTCCCGGAAACTTCGCAGGGCGAAACCGTCTTGTTGGACCTTCTCTTTAAGTTCCGCTACGTTCAGCGTCTCGCCTGCCTTTTGCTGTAGCACAAAGACCGAGTAGCGGTGATAGGGCGATCCCTTTTGTGCAAAAGGTGGCAACCAAGGTACTACCACTGACTCGGTTGAGATCTTGGATAGGGGTATCGAGTTGATGACGGGAGAAAGCGGGATGTTTGTGGCAAGATAATGGCAGCGCGATGAAAAGTTCTCACTTTCCGCAAGTGGTACATCCGAGTCTATCACTACGATGCTGACAAGTCTCTCTCCTTTATCGAAGACTTGTACCTTCAACCGCGCGGGGACTTCGCTGACTCGGGAATCGACGAATTCCCCGTGCTGCACACTGCGCGTTCTGAAAGCTAGACGCACATCGGCCGTGGGTTCGAAATGGGGGAGGACGTCGGGGACGACGCTGAATTGCTTTATACGCTGGAGGATGAGCAGTCGTTGGTACTTTCGCCATTGTTTGTCTGCTAGGTAGCGGTAGATGGGTTTGTTCATATCACCTGCAAGAATCAGCATTTGGATTTAGTTCTTCACCAGATCTCACGTACCATCTCCGTCCTCAAATCGTTTCTTGATCAGGGGATCATTGATATCCGCATCTATCTTCAACTTCTCCAGATACCTCCTCATACTATCCAGCCTTTTCTCTTTCTGCACCTCTCCTCCCTTAATCTTCGATGCATCCTGAGCCATCAGATTCGATATCCGTAGCCTTTCGGTCTTGATCTGCTCCAGCTTCTCTGTCCTATCTTCCCTCAGAACCTGGAGTGCTTCTTGGAAACATTGGTACGGTAACTGCTCAAAGGGGATGTTGTCGGAGAATTGTAAAGCAGCACGACGACGTCTCGAACCAATTGGCATGACACCACTCCTCATCAATGCCCTCTCTCCCTTTCTAGATGTGACTGTCTCCGGATCCCAGACCTTTGGTGCTTTCGTGGCCTCGACGGCAACCTCCTCATTTTGGCGCGTAGAGCTCGTAAATGTTCGAACTGCTCTGGTAGCTTGGGGCAGTGACTTTGTATTCTGCAGACATCTGGCCAATGGCCTGGTGGCCTTCTGACATGCAGACATTGTTGGATGGTGAAGTTGTGATTGATTTTCCTGAAATCTTTTAGAAGCTGTCCAATGTCGGAAAAAGGTTTCACCGAGAACTTCACTTCCCGCTCCGCTTCCCGCTACATTTTCTTGACGACAACCTCCGACCCAAGAAGAAACCCAAACACAGCAATCATGGCGTCAAAGGGTTTGCAGAGCTTCTCAAGGAGCGCGAAGACTCTGCGAGCATTTGGAAGCTCTAAAGATCCATTAACGGTATGCATTGGCCCTCGACATCCAAGATTTAAGCTAATATATTATTGCAGCAATGTCTTGCACCGCGACTATCGAGGTCAATGGCAACAGAGACTTCATTACTATCGAGGCTATCCCCAGAATATGACATTACATCCCTCCCAGATGCTGCAAATACAGAGGCATTCTCACGTATGTCCCACTCTAGTCTCTCTTCTTGCCCAGTAGCTAATATATTCCACAGCACCCACAGTGTTAACCACCATCTACAAATTCCCCACCATGGAGCCCATCCGATTCGAATCATACTCGAGCAAACACCTCTACCTGCCCCTCCGCCGCGACATCCTGCACCGCGCCGTAGTCTTCGAAGGTGATGGCACACGCCAAGGAACAGCCAACACGAAAACCCGCTGGGAAATTCACGGCTCGCACCGCAAAATCCGGCCACAAAAAGGAACGGGTCAGGCGCGTCTAGGCACCAAGCAATCGCCCATGTTAAAAGGCGGAGCAAAGGTCTTCGGTCCTCGCCCTCGCGACTTCTCCACTGAGCTGCCGCGCAAGATGTATGATCTGGCGTGGCGCACGGCGCTGAGCTGGCGGTACAGGAAGGGAGATTTGATCATTTGCGAGGATGGGATGGAGCTTGAGCAGGCGGGTACAAAGTATGTGAAGTCAATTTTTAAGCATAATCGTTGGGGAAAGGAGGATGGAAGGAGCTTGTTAATTACGGCTGGGGAAAGCGAGAATTTGTACAAGGCGCTAGAAAATGCTGGGGAGGATGGGAGGGTGAAGATGGAGCATGAGGTTGACGTGAAGGATCTGTTGGAGTTGGGGAGGATTATTATTGAGAAGGGGGCGTTGGATAGGTTCTTGAAGGATCATCAGAGTGATCTGATGTCAAAGGTTAGAGCTGCTGTATAGGTATTGTATATTAGCTGTATTAGAGAGACACAACTGATCTGTATAAAATGTCAATATTACTGATTACATTTTGCATTACGATAGTCTCACATTCTCGCCTGACTTTCTCACATGCTCTGGGCACTAGTATCTCATATGTTGGAAGCTCGCGGTTGATAGGATGAAAAAAGCGGCACTCATTCGTAGCAGCTTTTGAATGCACCACTCAGCCTGGAACGTTGGTACGTTTTTTGCCCAGGACGAAAAGGGGTAAAGTGGATTGGATACGTCCCACAATCTCAAGAAAATCAAAGCACAGCGCGTTCACAACCCAGAAAAGTCATAACCCATCTTCTGCAGGCCATCACCTCGAAATTCAAATCCGTAAGCTAAACATTGCCAGATTCTATTTTATGGCCATATCATTTCTAAGACCTTTTCAGACAAAGATGCTTCAGCTACCGATTCCTTTCCATTCTCCAAACTTTCCATTGCCAAATCAGATCCTGGATGCCACTTGGAACAGGTTGGGCATAAATAAACATGGCAGAACAACGATATAGTTTAGGTTTATGATATGTGATCAAATATCTGAATATTGAGAAGAGAAGAGAATTCTAAACCATCCAGTTAGCCCTTTTGCTCGGTGCTAATGTGCCAAGTATCGAATATCTGACAAAGTTTGTAATTGAGGTCATTCAACTACCTAAGGGTTGTTTAAGCAGATCAATTAGATGCTTACTCCGATCCATGTTAACTTCTTTTTCTTCCACACTGTTACCTATATCAGCGATAAATTGTAGTCACTGGCCAATCATTCAGAGCTTTCCTCGGTGAGCTTGAATAGGTAGAAGCTCACAATACCTCAGAATCCCCCCCCCCCTCCTAAAAAAAATCATCTCCCCTTATTGAGATCTTTCAACATACTATATACCTATCTTCATGAAGGCAAAACCTCGAAGAATTAGAAATCTGCTTCCGCAACAACTAATGCGCGCCCTGCCTTCGCTAACCCTGAATCTGCACCCCCTATCTTCCCAGCGTACCGTATTGAGCACCTGACCAATCTCAACGACGCGTCTCCTTCGCGTCTTCCTCTGAATATTTCCCCTCTCCTGCCTTCCCCCCCTCCACTTCCACTTCCACTTCCCAGCCCATCCACCAACCATCCCCTCCCAAACAAACCAACACCCCCCCTTCTTGATAAAATGGCAGACACCCCCTCCACGCCCCGCATCCTAGCCCCACATCTCGACGCCTTCCAAAACCGCACCATCCGCCTCATAGGCCGGGTCACACAACTGCGCGGCGAAACCGCAACTATAGATGCGCAGGGCACCGTCACAGCGATCCTGAACCGGGATGCGCATTTGAGCGTCGGACACGCGGTGGAGATTGTGGGGAAGGTGCAGGGGGATTTGAGTGTGCGGGTGCTGCAGAGTACGGATTTTGGGGCGGAGAGGGAGTTTGGTGAGTTCAAGTAACTGACTGGAGAGATGATGAAGAAGGGATAAATGGGAGGACAAATGCTGATGTTGATTGGGATGTAGATTTTGCGGCTGCAGAGGCGCTGGTCGATGCTACGCATCGATATAAGGAGATCTTCTACTCGGACTGAAGGAAGGGCGGAGTGGCTTGCTTGTGTGAGAGAGAATTGGGAAGAAAATATGTGTCTAGTGGGCGCGCGATGGGATATCACATACATGATGTGAGAGCTGGATGGATAAAGATGATATGGCATGGATAACTTTTGGCTGTAGAATGGACGTGGACCACTTGTTGGGCGTGTTATGATATGATATGGGCTTCTAGGCAGGGTGGCATACAACACTTGCAAAACGAATGAATCACGAGAATTAACGTTATAATAACCAAGGCTTCTTGTTGATATCTTCTTGATATTTGCTTATAGATAGGTCATTCCTATCATAGCTATCATTTGCCTGAAATTCGTTCTTCGCCTCCTAAAATGCTCAGACGCCATGTTGTAAGATGCCCTGATATACCCAGAAACAGATCCAACACCACGCTATGGAATGCAATACAATGAAAAACATGGCCCTCCTATTGCTGTCTGTTGCCCTCTGCAACACTTCAAGACTCCCCAGTCTTCTCCGCACCTTCCACCTCGCTCTCCAGCTCTTTCTTAACTACAACCCCATTATTCTCCCCCTCCTCACCCCCATCATAATTTCCCAACTCACTCCAATCAATATCCTGCATCACCATAGGGTCCTCATAAAGCTGGAAAATCCTCGGCGGCGAACTCGGCATCGGGACATCCGTCGAGAAGAAATCCTCCAGATTAAAATTCATTTCCGTGCCATTGGCCATCAGGTTCGGTAGGTTGGGGAGACTGCTAAATTCGAGTGCACGCGAGGGAGATTGATTGGTTTCCGACATCATTTGGTTTAGTCGGGCTGTGAAGGGAGACTCGAAGTTATTTTGAAAGCGCGGTGAGCGTCGGAGAGAAATGGGCGTTTTGGAGGGGGTGGGTGCAAATAGTAGTTCTCTGGGCGATTTCTGTGAGCGGGAGGACTTTGAGACGCTTCGTGTGATTGGTCTGTGGCTTGGGGTCTTCCGGGTCGGGGTTTTGAAAGGATTTGTTGGTGGCGATTTCTGGGTAGGCGTCGATGGTCGAGCAACTTCCTCTTCAAAAAGTCTTAGAAGTTCAGCATCAGCATCGGCGACCTCGATGCCCGGAGGACAGTTCTCCTTGTCGGTCGCCTCAATAAGTGCTACCAGTGCTTCTTTGTTCAATGGGCGTAAATCAGTAGCGATTTGTACGACATTCGTCATCACCTCTCCCAAAACTTTCGGTGACCCGTCTTTTCTCGGTGACGGGAAGAGTAATCTTCTAGTAGATCCCAATTGATCTTCAACATCAATCGGGCTTTGTTGGGTCCCATGCCATCTCCCCGGGCTCGATTGGATGGCTCGGGCCAAAGCAGCCGAGGCAGCATCAGATGTCATTGCCTTCAACGCTCGTTTTAATGGTTGATTACTAGTCGATCGCCGGCGGTGGTTGCCCGCAGAGAGCTCCATTGATTCTGTCTGCATCTCCGTTTCGGTCGGAGAATTACCCTCTGTCGGAGCACCTTGTCCTTGGTACGCATCTGAAGGGGGAAAATTGGCTTCTGATTGTGGGAAGTTGGCGTCTGATGTGGGGAAATTGGCTTCCGAGGTAAGTATCCCATGACTAGGGTTCTGTTGTGATTTCTTGGGAGGTCGTTGTCTTTTAGGGGGAGGGTCTGCACCCTTTCTTGGAACGGGTTGGTAAGAGACCCATTGCGATTCTGGCCGTTGTGTTTTGTATTTAGCCATCCAGATCCCGCAAGCTATAAATTTTCAGTGTTGATCTTTAATAATATGCGATCTTCAGACTCACGGTTACATAGAAGAAATTCTTTGTAGTCTTCGACGCTGTCATCCTTCCCTAAAGACTTCTTGATGAGCTGGTAAGACGTTGGTTTTCCGTCGCTATCGCGGTTAAGTACGTTGATACAGGTCACCCTGCCTGCAGCTTCTGAATAATCGTGATATCCAGGATTTCCGTCATGTTCCTGATACCAAGCCTTCCGCCAGGTGGGGGTCTCGATTGCTCCACAATTACTGCAGTATGGAGGCATTTCCCCTTTCGCAATTGCCTGCTCTAGTTTATGCCTTATTGACGCTTTTTTGGACAGAGAACCTTTGTCGTACTCTGTATCTTGTGATGCAGGGTCATGAAGGTATGTTTGTGCTATTGCGGACATGGAAGTTATGGGTGCTTCAGACCATGTTTGAGACCGCTGAAGTCCGGAGGGAGGTATTGCTGGATCACTTGCGGGAACTATTGGAAGATGGAGGCTTCCCATCGAAGCTGTACGACTCATTGTTCTTCCGGCCCGTGCTCGAGGCACTGAAGGAGGTTTAGTAGCCTGGTCTTGATTCTGGGCAAGGGCTTTAGACTCAGGTGGCTGAGAAGTTCGATCCTGCAATACTGGAGTCTTGCCTTGAGAGTCCCGTGAGCCTGGTCGAGATTGAATTCTGGGTTCCTGGTCTGGGCGAGGATCTCTCTGCTGCGGCGCGGGACTTTTAGTTTGTGAGCCCCTAGAAACTGGGCGAGACAGAACTGAGGGCTGTGGATTCTGCTGCGGCTGCGATGGAGGACGAGAGATAGCACAGCTATCTTTTCTTAATGGCGGAAGAGACTGCTGTCCATCCTCTGACATGACGCTCCCAGCTCGAGGTTTAGGTGCTTTCGACGAGGCTCTCGGTTTGGGTGTAGACTTCCGGACTGGAGCAGGATGGATGTGCATCTTAGTAGGCAATAACTCCATCGGACCAGGCTCTTCCCATTCAATAAAGAACCCAGAGTCTTCATGCGGTGCCATTTGGGTAGGAGCTTGATGCTTATGGAAATCGGGAACGGCATGTCCAGGCAGGTCTTCATTCACAGGGTGCATTGGCGCACCGTAATCTTCTCCAAAGAGGTCTTCCAGCGATCCACTCATGAATCCAGAGTCCGTTCGTGGCATTTGAGGTAGAACAGGACTAGAAGGACAGGGCGGACTAGATCGCATAGAAGGGGCTCTAGTTCTCATTACAGGTGGTGAGGAACCGATATCAGGAGGCGTATCCGAAGGGCTTGGGTTTCGTTCAGGTGAAACATTTGCCGATTCGATAGAATATCTAGGTTGATCTTCTGGGTTTTCGAGAGGTGGATATGGCGACACATGCCGACGTGGCGCCTCTATTTGGGAATGCTCAAGAAATGAGTTACGGCGGAGAGAACTCTGCGGGGGAGGTTTATCAGGATCACGATGTGAGTGCTGATTCGCCATTCTGGGTACTGGGGTAGGTGCTCGGGGTATTTCCTGGAGATGGCTGCCTACACCGGGTACGGGGCTCATCGCAATAGGTCTGAAGAGCCGTAAGGATCCGGCAGTGCTAGCGGCCACTCGAAGGGAGTCTGGTGCTGCTCCGATGGTTGATTTACTATTCCAGTCCGTCTTGGTGATTTTTGCCCTCTTCTTGGGTTGTGGCCCATCATCTCCATCTGTACCCTCTTCATACCCAGAAGTGTTTCCACCCTTTGACACAATGTTTTTAGGCTGACGCGGCTTTCTCGGCCTCTTGACAGCAGCTCTCGACGAAGGCCGTGATCCCTTCTTGGCTGGCCCGGCACTTTCATTTTGGCTCTCATTCCCTGTATTCACCATTTGGGGGGTTGGTCGTACACGTTCGGATTCGATTGTTGCTCTAGACTTGGACTGAGAAGCTGATTGAAGAGATCCATACTAGAACCATCTCTTTGACTTTGCGTTGGTTGATTTGGTGCTGGTGTGGCCTTTGCCAGCTGACCAAGACTCGGATTCGACTGTAGGAAGGAGGTCCATTCATTGGGGTCAAACCCGGCTGGCATGACCTTGCTCAACTCCCTATATTTCTCCATAGTCGAGATATATTCGCTCTGTAGCACCGTAGGAACCGGTACAAGCCGTAATTTGACCTCCAAAGTCTCCTTCACACCATTCGAAAAAAGCCCCATGATATTCTTGCAAACGCGTCCAGTAACAAGCTTGGTCGACTGGTGAGCAGGCACATCTGGGGATGTAGACGCTGCCGCTAGAGCCCAAGATAACATGCCTTGTCCCACGAGAGGGTTATCATATTCGGAGTAATCGTACGCGTAAACGGTGTAGTCCTGGCCTAGTCTAGCTACCAGCTCTGGACTGCAAGTAACAATTGCTTGTATACAGGTCTTTAGCTCGATGACTCCGATTGAGGTTGTCTCGTCCATGGCGACAGTTTGGACCTGCAAAACAGGAGGCCATCGTGCCAAGCAATTGGTCTTGTTCTGGTCGTCGAAGGTGTATAGGACTTTGACTGTAGAATTAGAATGGATTAGTACTTGGACCTCCACATTATTTCAAGTGATAACACGTACGCCTCATCGGTTTGACGGAAACCCCATCTTCATTAGCACTGCTGTTCATGTTCGCCGTAGACCCTTGAGACTCTGCACTTGGCAATTGAGGAGCAAATCCCTGGGGCATCCCCGCTGGAGACGACATCGCGAGCCTTTCACTGACCGCAATGCCAGAATTGAAAGATTTAGAGATGTCGTGAAGCTCCTTCGTTGTTATGGAAAAATATGTAAAGTCATTGAAAGGAAGTTTGGCGCGGTGGAGTCGTTGAAAGAGGGTCAAAGTGAAAGAGAACCTTGAAATGCGGTGGCTAGCTAGTAAATGTACATGGCCCTCGCGTTTTCGCGCAGGTTACGCGACGGGACAGCAGAAGAATGGATCCAGAGACTGTACTGTAATGAGTTTCTACCCTTTCCGAGGACTAAAGCTGAAAGGGCCTGTTAAAGGAAGATCGAAACACAATGATTAGTTGTATCGAAGTAAGGGCGTTTACGATTGCTGAGTTGTCTGTATGTCTGTTGATTAAAGATCAAAATTGACCAATCGTCGCGCAGGAGGGGAGGATCGCCAAACGGATTAGCGTATCCCGTTTTAGCGCCGAGGTTCTTTGCTAGCTAATGCCTCAGGATGCAATGAGGCAACCACGTTTTATATTGGCGCTAAAGGTCGCTTTCGTCTTCCGTAAACAGAATCTTGATGTGAGAACGAAAAGGCAGCACACCAGCTCGATGAAAATGAATCATATTCGGGCGGGGGCGGCTTCCCTTTATATAGTTTCGGCAGGCATAACACGGATAATCCCCCGCTTCCCATGACTCAGCCCCGCTTTAGACTGATGCCTCAAACCCCCTTAAATCACATGATGTCTTTCCCCTTAGTTGTTCATATTATCTTTTTGCGACCGGCAACATATCAACATCGACTATCTCCGTCAAGATCCGATACTCCGTATTGCCACTTTACTACAGTATCGTACAATCAATGCCCCTCGATCACAACCAAGCAGCTTTGCCACCCTCGGCAGAGTAGGCACGTCTTGCCAACACTTCCTCCACAACTTCTTTTACGCCTTGCTTGCCTCGCTTCTCCCTGACAAAATAGCTTACCACCTCCGGAATAGTCCTACTTCCTTTCTTGACGACTTCCTCGATTTGGCTCTCATGGGGCAGGCCGAAACGCCAATGAGGATACTCATTATAGTTTCCCTCGGTAAGCAATTTCAACCTTTTACCTTCCTCGACTTCGAAAAATGGTGTCGTGAGAGCAGCAGGATCCTTCACGTCCTCGAGCTTGGATGGCTCCGCCCAAGCTGGTGATTTATCTTTCCTGATGAGCAACGCATGCACTCCTTCGGTGAAATCGGGATGACGCATGAATTTGGACGCAATTTGGTGTTCTCGCTGGAAAGCCTCCTTGATGGACCATTTCCGACCCAGCTTCATCTGTTGAAATGTCACATGTAGACTCGTTGGTGATCGCAACTTCAAAGCGAGGAGAGTCTTTTCGGCCCATTGTGCGTTAGACCTATTATTCGCCGCCTGTTTGCTGAGTCTTTTAATAAGCTCCTCGACGGTATCTGCGCTAAAACAAGCATCGATAGACTTTCGTAATGGGCCACTGAGAAGCATTGGCTGGTCGTGTGGCAGCCCGGTCGTGTATTCCTCAATGGTAGAATCAATGAGGCCCAACCGCTCATCCAACGAATGGTAATCCTTGAACCTCAGTTCAGCGAGACGGCGTTCCAGAGCAGGCAAGGAAGTCGAGTGGATGTAATGTGTCGCAACTCCAGCATAGTAGACATCAACGCCCTTCAGCCTCTCACTCGTAAGAGCAAGATACGTCCCGGTAGAGCCCGCCATCCGCGGCAAGAAAAACGAAGCTCCCACGTCCGGGAAGAATCCAATCGTAGTCTCTGGCATAGCGAAAAGCGTCTTCTCGGTCGCTATCCTAAACGGCGCATGCAGACTCAACCCAACTCCTCCGCCCATCGTAATCCCATCCATAATAGCAACATACGGCTTGGTATATGTAGCAATAAGGTGATCGAGCTTGTATTCCTGCGCAAAGTAATCGATTGACCGCTGCTGTCCTTCTTCCCCAAGCTTATTGTCCTTTGCGAGACTTGTCACATCTCCACCGGCACACAATGCCTTCTCGCCAGCCCCCTTGATGACCACCACATTCGCCATATCCGATTTCGCCCATTCCTGCAACCGGGGCACGATCTTCCGCACCATCGATCCGTTAAGGGCGTTCAGTGCTGTGGGCCGGTTGAGCTCGATTGTCCGCAGACCGAACAGGGTATCGAAAAGCACGTCTTCTTTCTCGTCGCCGGGTAGCTCTTTGATCTGCTCGGGTGCTTCTGAGGTAGACATCTGCCAGTTCATCAGTTTTCCGGTACGACAGTTTCAGAGTAGGAAGCTCATGAACCTTCGCTTTGGTGCTGCCAGTAAAAGCAGGATTCATAACCTTAGCTGTGAGCGGCATCTTTCTCGAACAAGCACAGCGTACCGCCGCCGTTCTACCCACAAATGACCTTGCAAACATCAAGAAAAAGAATCAAGTACAAGAAAAGACCCCAAAGAAAAGGTGCGGTGAGTAATACAAAAGAGTGCGGAGTAAATACCGAGCTTAAGCTATTTTATCAGTCGACCTCGGGTCAAGTTTCGGCCTGAGTCGGTAAGGCTCAATTGAGACTTGAGAATTTAAGGTTGGCGCTAAACCATGTTAGGTGAGGTAGCATAACGACAAGCTTAACTTTTGAGTAGAAGGCTGCACGAAAAGTTGAAGCGCGCGTGTCAAGGACAACGCAAAGACAACGACAAAATGGCGGACGCAAAGATCACGTATGCTCCCCTCCCAATAAATGCATACACTCTCAAATGCTAACATATTCATCCCAGCGAACTTCTCAACAAACCCCGCAACGAACTCACGTACGCCATGCCCTCCCCGCCCCTCCAATTCCACCACCCCTCCTTTCCCCAATCTACCTAGCTAACCCTACCCCTACAGCGAGTTCGAAGTCGCCCAACTCGAAGAACACGAATTCACTTCTGGGCCCCTCTCTATCCTGCAAACCGCAGTACGCTCGCACACACAAGTGCTGATCAGCTGCCGTAACAACAGGAAGTTGTTGGCGCGAGTCAAGGCGTTTGATCGGCATTGCAATATGGTATTGGAGAATGTGAAGGAGATGTGGACGGAGACGCCGCGGGGAAGCGGGGGAAAGAAGGGTAGGGCGGTCAATAAGGATCGGTTTATTAGTAAGATGTGAGTACACCGACACTGCCCAGAAAACGAAAATCGGGTTTGAGATGGGGGATATGAACTCTTGGGTGTTGCTGTGAAGGGAAATGTTGAGGATTTGGGCTGACTTTGGTGTGAATAGGTTCTTGAGAGGTGATTCAGTCATCTTGGTACTTCTGAGCTGAACGGTCGATTTGAGGTAACTTGGAAGGTTTATGAGGGTTAGCAGTGGGTTTCTCTGGAAATAAATGGCAAGAAAGACAACGGCGTTGAAAAGAGTTGGTGGTTGAATAAGAATATCACTTTGTCTATGAATCTGGGATGCTTTACAGGGAGTGATGGATCGAGAGAGTCTAGTAGCTACGTTTTGATTGCTAGCTACGCCGGAATAAAAGCTAAACCTGCCCCCCGGCTTCGTGTGTCTAGTGGTGACCTGGTGATTCAAGGGAATTGTGCGGGTAATGAACGTCGTATTGCTCTCTGTTCTGATGTGAGGGAATGTATCTGAGTTCTCGTTCCGAATACTTTCCTTGTCGTCCATTTTGCTAGAAGATGTATGAAGGTCCCACAACGCTGTAAATCATGCCTCATATTATTTGTTACACTAGAGTTTTCGTCATACTACAAGCTCATCATTTTCTCATGAAACTACTCACCTCTCAAATCATCTCATATCCAGGCTCCGACGTTTTAATTTCAGCCAGCCCAAGGAAGAACTCGCTGAGTCCCCAGGCTCCAGGATCAGGCACCTGTTCAAACCCCGATCCACCAATGTAAACCGTCCTGCCCAAACTAGCCTTCATTCCCTTGGTCCCCTCGGCACCTTTCCTCGCAGCCTCTGCAGCCTTCTTCACGTCCCCAGTGCTGTTCAGAGTCTCCACAAATGGATGCAGCGCATCGACCAGCGTTCGGTCTCCAGGCTGTGCAGGTGTGTACTTGGAGAAAGCTTCTGAGGCCTGCTTTAGTGCTGCACCCCAGACCTTGGGAGTTGCGTCTCCTGCTGAGGCTTGCCGGAGTGAGTGGACTAGGGCGTTGAGGTAAATGGCGTAGAGTGCTCCTGAGGTCCCGTCCATTGTGTTCTCCACAACATAGATGATCTTGGAGAGATCGAGAACTGCGTCGCCGGAAAGCTTCGTGTCTGAGATCAGTTTTAGAACAGCTGTTTTCAGTCTGTTAGTAATGCCAACTGCAATTTGGGGAAGGAAACAAACCTTCGGCGCCTCTCTTTAAGCCAATACCACAGTCGCCATCACCGACAATCGTATCGTATTTTGTAACATCTGGCTCAGCTGCAATGACTCTTTCTAACGCTGCTACTAAGACCGTCTTCATCGTCTCGGGGTTGAGTTTCAGCCCACTTGGCTTAGTTTCCTCGCTACTTGAAGCTGAATCTTCTCTTGTTTGGCTCGACTTTGCTTCCCAGCTCTCTTTCCGGATTGGTGCTGCCCAGCCTGCTGCTTCGGATGGAGCATCTAGTAGCTGCAACATGCTTGGTCCGCCAATATTCGTGTTAACAACGTTAAGGATAGATATGCTGAAGCCGAGGCCGTTAAGACTTGTCATGTATGTTCCGGCTAAGATTCGCACAGGCTTGATGTTGTAGGTCTTTTCCAGTTGATTAACAACCTCTGCTGTGATGCCTCCGAGCTCTAGGACACTGACGCCTCCAAGGTTGTTGATCAATAAGACAATTTCGTTTGAATTGACGTTCAAAAAAGCACGATCCTGGTCTTTCTGGTCGAGCATCTGTAGAAGCATCCTCTTGACCATCTCAGGAAGATCAACCTTCGCCCTTCCACTGCCCGGCTCATTATGAATGCCCATCCCAATCTCAACCTCCTCATCCGCCAAAACTTCCTCCGAATTCGGATCGGGGGATGCTCTTCCTGGTACGTGGACATGATCAAGACTTGCCCCAACACTAACAATATTATCCGCCGTCAACTTCGCCACCTTATACACATCTTCCAAACTCGCCCCCTGTGCAGCCAACGCACCAGAAATCTTATGAACCAGCACTGTTCCAGCGATTCCTCTCCGTCCAACCTTCCCAGCTGCTTTTCTTCCAACCCCAACATCGTCACCAACTACCACCATCTCAACTTGTAGTCCTGCCGCCTTGGCTTTTTCCACCCCCATGCCGAAATTAAGCACATCGCCCGTATAATTCATAACCGTTACCAAGATCCCCTTCTCGCCATCAACTCGTGACATGATAGCTCTCCTGATTTGCTCTGCCGACGGAGAAGCGAAGATCGTCCCCGCGACTGCTGCAGAGAGTAACCCATCCCCAACAAACGCTCCGAAACTAGGTTCATGGCCGCTTCCTCCACCGGAAATGATGGAGACTTGGGAAGCATACCCGGGGCGTCTGTATATGATTTTGTTGGTGACGTCAAGGGCGATAGAGGGGTTTGTAAAGGTAAGTGCTTGGAGAGCTGAAGAGAGTAAGTGGGCGGGGTCGTTGATGAAGTGTTTGGCTGACATGATGGCGGTGTGTATTTGTTGGTAGAATATTGAGAATTGAAGATGTGAAAACTGCAGACTTAACTTGTCTTTTTATATTATCAGTAACGTCAGCGTCTCCTGTTATAATGCATGAGCGTCAGGCCATGCCAGCATGTGCATGTACTGTAATCCCACGTGCTACCCCGCTGTCAAACCGTAGTGCCCCACATCGGCCAACCTTCCTTGTTTACCCCAAAAGCTCACTTTATTTTTCAACCTCACTCCACCTCCAATACCTACCTAGGTACTTCATTGACCCCCTTCCCCCACCACAAAGCACAATGTCTGAAATTCTCCCCATCGCCGTCCCAGGCCAGCTCCTAGGAGCAATCTCTGAATACCTCCCCGGCCCCGGCACACATATCCTCCACGCCTCCCTGTACGCCTCAATCCTTGGACCCATCACCACCACCGCGCCCTCCAAACCAGCAGGTCCGCAGAAACGCCCTACGAAAATCACCTCCGCAGCTCCAGTACCCCTGCCCACCATCTCGATCGAGCGCGACATAACATCGGCGAAAGATAAAGATGGGGGAAGTAAAGGGAAAGAGATTCTGCCTGAAGTGAACAGCACGGTCTTGTGTAGAGTTACGAGAATCACGCCGAAACAGGCGAGCGTCGCGATATTGGTTGTGGGTGAGACGGTGCTGGATGGGGAGTGGCAGGGCTTGATACGCGCGCAGGATGTTAGGGCGACGGAGAAGGATAAGGTGAAGGTTTTTGAGAGTTTTAGGCCGGGGGATATTGTGAGGGCTGTTGTGGTAAGTCTTTTTCACGGTTTTGTTTATTTAAAAGGTGGTGGTGGATGCTAATGCTTGGTAGATCTCACTGGGCGATCAATCCAATTACTATCTTTCGACAGCAAGCAATAATCTGGGTGTTATCATGGCGACCAGTGAGGCTGGCAATTCGATGTATCCGGTTAGCTGGAAAGAGTACAAGGACCCTGAAACGGGAGCAAGTGAGAGCCGGAAGGTTGCGAAACCATTTTGATAGAAGACTATAAATTGCATAGCGCATGGAGTTGGGGCTGGGAAATATACCACGTCGAATGGTCGGATATCACACGTTGTACTGATAGTTGTGAGGGTTTTTTAGGTCTGAAAGGTCGGACACTTAGAGTTAGGTATCACCTTCTACTCGTATGATGGCACTTTGAGACTTTTTCATCAGCTTTTATTCTCGAAATCTGTTCTGAGGTGCCCTAGTTGGGATAATAACGACTTCCCTCTTTCAGTATTTGCAAATAATCCGCGGGTTTCTCAATGCTTGTATTGCTGCTTTGTTTCTATGGGTTTCAAAGTCTTCTAGTGTGCTCAATTACGTATTCTGCACGAAATTCTAGTTTTGGATATAATTCAGATGCTACCTAAAGTGTTTAGATTTTATCCTCAACTTCTCATTTTGGATTCAGGCCAGCGGGCCTCGTATCTAGCCCACGCCAAACCACTAAGTAGGAGGGAAAGATCTACAGGTCCTAGCGCGAAGCTGAAGCTGCGGAAGGTAGACAGGTATACCTAAGGTAGTGATCTAAAGGGAGTTACAATTCCCGCACCCTTTCTTTCCACCCAACAGAAATCAGTAACATAAATTACATCTAGGTGACCATTGCCAATATCGCCGCAAGAACAAACATTCCATACATGCCAGCACTAGGTAGGTCACTCCACTATCCACTATCGAGACAAAAAAGAAACCTGCGCTTCCATAACTGGGTCATAACCCCCAATCCATGAGGAAATAGTCATCCACAGGCTCACAGCGCTTTCCTTCACAGTGAATTACAAAAAGACGCCTTAGAGAGGAAACTGGAATGTTTTGTTGCACTTCGCGTCAAAAACCACTTTTACTAAAAAGAGCGGCCGCGGATTGGTTGTCCTCCGTCTATTCACCAAGCAGCCGGGCCGAGGGTAAGGTAGTAGGTATATATAATTGAATTAACGTAACGCAAAATACATCAAATGTGTAATGGTGTACTGGTTTAGGGTTTTGAAAAATCTAATCGTTAAGCTTGCTTAGGGGTATCCTAACCTAATTTTTTTTTTTTTTTGCATTTATCTAATACTGTCGCGCGCTTGATGTTTTATTATTTCTTGGTCCGCAAGTAGATTCAGCCGTACTATGGGACGTTTCTTTATATAGTTTTTGCCTTTTGGGAGTACACTTACATATACCGGTATGGGTTATTCCCCTCGGCTTATTATCCATATGGAGGGAGAAAATGTTGAGTGGGGACTTGACCCCAGAACAAGAAGGACGCACCCCGCACCCTGTACCCCCCAACATACCACCTCAAACGGTCCTAGACCTCATGGGAAGTTTGATTTCCTAGGATTCCCATATACTCCCAATCATCGCCAAGTCCTCGCTCATGGCCTCGAAATTCCCAACCTCCGAGCACGACCCTTTCCAAACCATGATACAGACATACTCGGGAAATCACCTAAAGCAGCACCACCCACCAACTAAAATCTCTAGCTCCCCAGATACAGGGTCTTCATAGGAGAGGCAGCATTTACATATACGCTACGCAAGCTACCAAGCAGGCCCTTGGTGTGGTCCAGTATTCGGACAGCACTAATAGCAAATATTTAGCCCGTTGTCTCGCACAAACCTTGCAAGTCTACCTTGCAATGAGCCTGTAGTAGCGCGCATAATCACATCTCTATAAACCCTTTGTCTTACTCGAAGCTTTCTGAACTCCTATAGTGTTTTAAGGCCTCTTTCCCCGGGGAAGGCCCGCCAATTATAAACCCTTAAACTCTTCATTATCCTTCCTCGTACTAGAAGCAGCACTCATTTATACTACAGGTGACATGGTACACTAAAAGCTGATTACAAGTAGTGCCTCTTTTTCTGTCCTAGGTACCCAGGTATCTTGTAGTTGCGTTTGGAGCTAATACAAATTAGGCGAGGCTCGCTCCCCCTATCCGCCTCGCTACCAAAGAAGGAACGGCGAACACGCTTGCGAATAATACAAAACTGCATTACATCCAACCTATCTATTTCAAACCCACAAACTCATTTCAAAATACAGCAACTAAGCATCTTGAGCCCACATCATCACCAGGATAATTCGAGGAAAGCACGACATTTCTCTCTATCAGACAATCCCCATTTTTTTTTGGGAGACAACGTTGTTCTTCAAGGATCAAACGCATCTACATTTTGAGAAAGACCCAAATTTCCTCCATGGCAAATTCATCGCCTCGAGAGCGTAAGCCATTTGTGCCCAAATGGGTTTCCAAACATGGTGGACTTTGCCTTCCCACTAGTTAGTTTCTTTTTAATTTCATCCCTCTTGTGGCATTGAATATCTACTCAGGAAAATAAGGATTGCTGATACTTCGAATAGCAAAGAGCAGATCGCCCTACAAAACTCTCCCCAACGGAATGCACCATATGCTCTGTGAGACATATACCCCACGTACCCAAGAGCTTGCCAACCCGCATATTCAAGGATTCACACTATTCAACAAACTTCCCTTCGACCTCCGGCTTATGGTTTGGAACCTTTGTATCCCACCTCGCGTTGTAGAGATCCTCTTCAACCGTAGAACTGGGGTCTGCCGTTCGACAACACCAATCCCGGTTCTGCTCCACCTCAATCAGGAAGCAAGATATTTTGCCCTCAAGCATTATCAATTAGCTTTTGGTGACGACAATTGTGAACCATTGATATACTTCGACTTCAAAATAGATACCTTGTATATTGGGGCCGGAAATGTCGAGTGTTGCAATCCCGGGTATCTTTTCACGGCACTTGGTATTCAAGATACCCAAAAAGTCAAGCACTTGGCATCAGACCATAACCTGGCTTTTTATAAAAACCTCATCTATATGCCGGACCCCATGTACGAGTCCGACTCAAGTAGCGAGAGTGTAAGTTGAGTAGAGAACTCATCCTTCGCATCGTCCATTTTCACGACACGAATTAGAAGTTAAAGACAAGTGATGCTGATCAGTTCTGTACATAGGCATCTAGTACAACCACGGATGACGGCGAGGATAATGAGGATAATGAGAATGATGCTGGAACCGACGAGGGGAGAAGAACATTGATACCTCTGCCCTCGACTCACGCACTTCTAAGGTTTCCTGGGTTAGAATCTATCACCGTCATCGATACACTGAACAACTTCGACGTCTTTCTTGGAGAAGTTGACCAGAACCCAGGGGAGTTTCAGGCGTGGGAGATATGCGAAAGGGGATTGGCAGATAAATGGTCGTATTCTTCCCCTACACAGCTATCGGCGATGGGTCATGAATTATTAGAAGCCTGGGAGGAGCTTGAGATTTGCGCTTGGGGATTTATCCGCCCTACAAAGAACCTTCTGATAAGATTCGTCTCTCTAGACCGTCTGTCTCAGATGAAGGAGTGGGAATCAAGACGGCTCTGGAATGAGGAGAACATATGTGTTTCCGATTGGTGCTGCATATATCCACGCGATACGTGTCATCACCTACTCGAGTTCCTGGAACTGCTGGAATGTCACTATGAAGATAGATATCGAGCTCTTGACAGGACGTTGCGCCGATATCTCCCCTCATGCTGCGAGAGGAATATTGATTTGATACGAATAGTTGCAACTCTATTTTCGGGCCAATGTCTCTGTCGGGTTCCATGTAACAACGAGCATCAGAGTTTCCGCCCTTGTCCTGGGTGCAGGGGCCGCATCATGGATATTATAAGATTATTGGCAGACCTGGTGAGGTACGCGAATGGCATTATTCCAGCGATCGGCTATTGGAACCAGTTGCCCGCGGATTCTAATTTGAAAAGGAGGCTCCTCCGCTGGTTGAATGATGGGGATTTCTGTCCACACATTTTGAGCTCTATGAAACTTTCGGGGACATGGTCGCTGGATTGAACAGCATATTTACTCTGGGCAGCAGGCTGAAATGGCAGTAGAAGCTGAGGGGCAACACAGGGGGGAAAAAAGGCGAACTTATAACGTCCCACTGGATATGGTTCTTTGACACATTTACCTTTGGGGGCCTTGAAACAGCGGCAGCTTCAAACTCGAAAACAGAGTTTGTGATTTAGGATGTTACATAAAGCTCTTAGACTTAAGTTTTTTTTTAACTCCTATATAACTTTACAGCCTTCCCCATCAAATGCCTGCCAAATATGCACCTTCAAACTCTTTATCACTTCACGCTTCCTCGTGCTGGATTTAGAAAGCGGCACTCATTCCTAGCTTTTAATGTCCCACGCCACCCGACACATCATATAATTCAAAGACTAACAAATTAGAGCGCATGGGCACGTCGCACTGAAAGTCTATACCCACGACGGAGATCGAAAGGCAGAATTTCAAATTTGTCAGTGCTTGGCCAAAGGCAATTACTCGCATTCTGGCTCTTCCAATCTCAGGACCACTTTAGAAACCTTGACAATACCCCGTCCTGGTGGTGACCACATCTGTCTCGTCCAAAAGCTAATGTGGGAAAGCTTTAGGGACATCAGATATCTCCTTCCGGACGGTCTCTTCACAGAGGAACTTTTTAAGATCTCCCTCATACAACTATTCTCGGCACTAGACTACCTGCATACAGAGTGTAAACTTGTTCATACAGGTGCGAGAAAATCCGCCATTACCCCCTAAGAAGTGTACATCTAAATTTGAGATCAACTACTGCGTTGAAACCTTCCAATACTTTGCTGATAATTTCTTACAGACATCAAAGCCGACAATTTACTTTCCCAAATTGAAGATGAATCCATCCTCGATGCATTTACTGAAGCGGAGATGAGCCATCCTTTTCCTCGGAAATCTGTCAATGGCGTAACAGTGTATGCCTCGAGGCAGCTGGCAGTTCCAAAAATTCTTCGGTGGCTGAATACACCAGTAGATTGAACGCTGCACAGACCGAGGATAGTAGCGAAATTTCCGGTCTTTCGTAGGATAAGATCAGGTGGCATTTACTTCATGACGCCGTTGACGACTACAGTACGACTAAGCACAAGTCGGACTCATTCCGGCACGTTTGGACTTGCATCGCATATAATATAGTAAAATGATCTCCTCTCTTCAAACGATGATTCAAGTGCGCTTGTTCAACAGATATAGCATTGCAAATACCAGCACTTGACCCAATCAAAAGTCCAATCTCAAATCATAAATAGAGCAGACTAGCAAGCAGATAAAGCTCTACCCAACTAAGTAATCCCATTTATGGGAAAGTGGAGAATGTTTTATTTGTTGCATGTCGCAATAGCCGGCCGCGGCCCGAGGCTTCACGATTTTCAATGTCCCACGCAACCTAGCACATTATCAATTGGGTCCGATTTTCCGCGGTAGACTTCCTCAAGAAGTAGCCGCGGCCTTTTTATAGAGAAGGCCGTACATAAAACATTGTAGGATAGGAATTAAGGCATAGAGAAGCGAAATAATGCCGCTTGGCAATGGGGATGGCATTACAAGCAAGCCATTGGCTGTATTGGGGCTGGAGTAATCTGGTGCCTGAGCAATATAAAGGCCAAGAGCATTTCTGAAAGCGATTCAAGAAGCTTCATGTATTATCTGCACAGCGTTCCGAATCTAGCTCTGCTATATTTTCCTATTATACATAGTCCCATGTAGATATGTATATCCGTGAAAAGATACATATAAACAGGAGTTTTGACACCTGTATTCATAAGCCTATTTCGCCGTCCCGCCCACCGCAGCCAACTTTTCCGTATCATCCTCGTCCTGGATCGTCTCCTCATCTTGAAGAGGCTCTGAATCCAATGGGATCTGTGTTCCCTTCTCCTTCTCCACCGTACTCTTACTCTTCTTCCCCTCACAATAAATCACTAATACCCCACCCACCTTGCCCTCCGCAGGCTTATACTCCTTCCAACCCCCCTCCGCCAGCGTTTCCCTCAACCGCTTCACCAGCGCCTCGCACTCATCTTCCTCCGCCTGCCTCCCCCTCCTCTTCTTCGAAATCGTATACTCCACCTTCCAGCCTTTCGCTAAAAACTCCCCCAACTTCTTCATCTTCGTGCGCTCATCCCCCTTATCAATCTCCCAATTCATCTCGAGCTCCTTGACCTTCCCCTCCTTGGCCGAATCCCGCTTCTTCTTCTTCTTCTCCTTCTCCGCCGCATAGAGCTCCGCGCGGTTCAGGATCTTGCAGAGGGGCGGCCCGCCCTCAGAGCCCTCGTTGACCATGGTCAGGACGTGGGTCTTCTTATCCAGTCCGGCGAGCACGGAACGCGTATTTTGCGGCCCGGAGAGCTTGCCATCCGGGCTAACGACCGTGATGAACCTGGCGGTGATTTCTTCGTTGATGGGTAGACGGGATTTCTCAACCGCAGGTTTGGGCTTTGGGGCTGCGTAGGTTCGGCGCTGGATCTGGGGGGAGAGGGTTGGGGGGAAGGGGATGGGGCGGAAGAGACGCGGTTGCAGCTCAATGGGCGCGATGAAGACGCGGTGCAGAGCTGTTGCCGTACTGGAGAAGTGTTTCGGCCTCATTCTATCTGTCTTGTTTTGTTGTCTCGCTGTGGATATCGTGTAGTGTTGTTATGTATCATGGAGCATCAATTCAAGACTCGAGATTTTTAGTTCCACCCCTGGCCTAGGTCCACCTCTCGCCAAAGCAGCGCTCGGCCCAGCTCAACCGACAGACGGTAGCTCATCCACAAGGCTGAACCTCCCTCCCTCTCATTCCCGTGACCTCCCACCACCTCACTCACCAACCCTCGCAAGCAAAACCAAACCATGCCCCTCCCCCAATTTCTCAAGCATCGCCACGCATCCGCGCCCCTCCTCATCCTAAGCACAACGCTAAAAACCTTCTTCTTCACTCACCTCTTCCTAACACACATCTATACGCTCAAGGCCACGCGCGGGCCTTCCATGCTACCCACCCTCGAAGTATTCGGCGACAGCGTGTTGATATCGCGGTATTTTCGGCGGGGCCGCGATGTGAAGGTCGGGGACGTGGTGTCGTTTGATAGCGTGGTGGTGGCTGGGGAGGAGGTGATCAAGAGGGTGGTAGGGATGCAGGGGGATTTTGTCGTTTTGCAGGATGAGGCGGGGAGGGGGGAGAAGATGCTCCAGGTGAGTTTGTTTTATTGTTTTTTGTTTGTGGGGTTTGAAGATGAAGCGTCGAGGGATATGGGCTGATTGTGGATGAACAGGTGCCTGAAGGTCACTGTTGGGTTGTGGGGGATAACTTGTCGGCTTCGAGGGATTCGAGGCATTTTGGACCCATGCCGATGGCAGTTATTAAAGGGAAGGTTGTTGCTAAGGTGTTTCCTTGGAGTGAGAGGAGGTGGATGGCTGATGGGTTGAGGCTGGTGGAGACGTATTAGATGGGTGCATTAGGTGTATGCGTTTGCGAGAGCTGTATACAAAAATGTACATTTTAATGTATTCTATCATCACCACGGGTCACTATGAGATTATCTCTTCCAAAGTGGAAGTTAGTTGGATATCATAAACTCCTATCTAATTACAAGAATACTACGTGTAGTTCTGTATGAATCGTATCAAGTTCAAGGAGAACGTTTCAAAACGTCTGGAAAGAAATGTGTATGGAACTATGGCAAACAAGGCGGTTCCCCCGTATGCCTCGCCATAACCATAAAATAAAAAGGTCGCCCTAACTATCACTCCACTAATGCTCGCTACTAAAATGAATCCATGGCTGTATACGCCTAAACACCTTGCCATTCCACACCCAGATGCAAAACTAAGGAAACATCTATTTTCAGACAATTTCATCCTTCAATGTGCGAGGTCTTGGAACCTTGCCCGAGTAGTTGGAGAGAGCGTTGAGCCAGTTGTACAACTTCTCCTTCGCCATCTTCCTCGCCGTCATCGTCAGAGTCGATTTGCGTATCTGCTATCGTCTTGATCATTTGTACTATCTCCTCGGATTTCCCAATGAGATTAATTAACTTCTTATCTTCGGATTCCAGGAGCTGTAGTAAGGTCCAGATTGCAATGTGCTGGAATGTTGCATCTCCACTGGCGAGGAAACGCTTCAGGTAACCATGAATACCTCCGTTGGGTTCTGTCCAGTCCTGAATGAAGATCGAATAATCGCCAACTACGAACCGGTTAGTAAAATTAGCAGAGAAAGATTATGGAGTCATACCTTTCGAGGAAAGATTGCCGAGAGCAGCAGCACTATTACCCTGCACCTCAATGCTTTGAGAGTCGGTCAAGGGAATAAGAACGTCAAAGACACCTAGGTTTAACAAGTGAGTCTTTAGCTCGTCGCTCAGAGCCAATACTGCGATAGCTGCAGTCATTTCGGATTGTACGCTTAAGGGAACATCGAGAACTAGCTGCTTGCACTTTTGGACAGCCCCAGCTTCCAATACAAGAGCCTTGTTGCGATCGGAACTGGCAGCTAGATTTCGCAGTGTTGAGATAGCATGGCACTGTATTTCCTCGTTATCCGTTGAACCCAAGAGGTCAACCAATGGCTTTAAGAAGCCTGCATCGATAATTGGTGATTCGTTCAGAGGGTGGATAGAGATGTTGCGAATGCAGGCGACTGCAGAGAGTATAAGGGGCAAGTATGATGATTGCAGAAGTCGAAGTAATGGAGCTAGTCCACGAGCGCGGACTATCTCGAGTTGGTATTTCTCATCGGAGGCAAGGTTTCGTAGAGCCAGCGCAGCTTGGCATTGGACCTTTGGTGATGACGAGTCCATAAGATTGACCAATGATTGGATGAGCCTATTCTCACTCTGCGCAAGCTTCTTCCGGTTGTTCGCATCCACGGCTATGTTGCTCAGAGCAGTTGTGCAATAATATTGGACGTCCACATCGGAAGAAGAGAGAAGTTGTACAAGGACCGGTATAGCACCGGCATTTACAAGTTGTTGTCGATTTTCATCTGCGACCTTTTTAGCTCAAAATTGAGGTAATCGGACATGATCACTCACCAGAATGTGTCATATTCAAAAGTGCTCCTGTAGCATTCCTTTGCACCCGCATATCCTTCGACTTTGCCAACCGAGTCAGAGGTCCCAATGCTCCTGACCTCGCAATCTTTGCCTTGTTGTCTTCATGCGTAGCTAAATTTGTGATGCAGCCGACCGCGTTACATTGGACTTCGACATTCGGGGACATCATTTGGCGAATGAGGGGTGTTAGACCACCGAGAAGTACGATTGCGACTTTGTTCTCAGCTAGAAAGGGTTAGCAATTGCTTCCTATCGGCGGTATATTTACGTACTGTTTACAGCGAGATTCCCGAGTGCCGCGCTAGCTGCCCGCTGTACTTCGATATCCGGGCTTTGTAGGAGGAACAGAATGGGTTCCAGGGTATCACGGTCAACTTCACGGACATCTATATGCGTGTCAGTACGGTCATTAACAGACACTGCCCAGCTCGACTAGACAGTCGCCAGTCTGTCTTGATTATTTCGGCGGGGTAGCCTGCTGAGGGAGACAATATTTCAACAGAAGCCAAATCGTTCTCAACCCTGGCCGTGATCCAAAAACATGACTATCCATCCATAAAATTGTAAACGTACCTCTCTCGGTGATTTCAGCAAATGTCAAACTTGCGCTGCGTTGTAGGTCGACGTTATCGGAGAACACGAGGGTGCTCAAGGCTTGTAAGGGTTCGCCAGAGAAGAAGTCGGTCTCGCCCCGCTATGAAGACATCAGTGAGGGTGCATGGTGTGCTAAAGGAGCTCTGCATACGTTTTCTAGATATTGCAGCAAGTCTGCCACCGCTTCTCTCTCGCTCTCGGCCAGAACTGGTTCGTATAACCCATCGCGGGATTTGCCTGGATCCAACATCAGCAAAAGCCTCCCACACCTGGCCAAAAAACAAGTGCATACCTCCACAACACGAAGATCCACAGGCGCCCATCTCCAGATGTTGGTCCCGAAGGACTGGTGGTGTGTCTCTTTTTCGAAGTCAATTGTTGTTGGAACGCGAGCCGGAGGTTGAACAAAGCAAAGCAAGAGCAAGGACCGGCAGGTGGAGCGGAGGTTTCAACAGGGCTGTGGTAATACAAACACAGAAAGTAGAGCCGCTACGGCCATTCACTGCGGTGTGAATGGAAAAGAAGGGAAAGGGAAGTGAAGGAAGTTGGAGATGATGGCGGTAACGGTTGAGTGAACTCTTTGGATTGATCGAGCTTGCCTGGCTGAGTGAAGATACCGTAGCTTGGGTTGCAGTCGGCGCGCGGAAGTCGCCAAGCAACGCAACCCTGCAACCATGTCAATCTCTCGCTTGCCGTTTATTTTTGAGCCCCTCGAGCCCCTGTCTCTCTCTACCAAAACACCACACCTTCACTCCAGTTATGATCACATGCATTGTTGTTCACTCGAGGGCGATGATGTATCAGGAGACTTGCGTGCGTGCATGTCTTTACGGATAGGCTGTGGTCAAGCGACATCCAAAGCACCAAAGGGAATTCAAGAGTGCCCGAATCCTCAATGCCTAAGAATCCTTTCGCATTCTGTGCAAGGAGAGGAACATAGTAATTAGTAATTAGTAATTAGTAATTAGAGGGTTTGTCACGACAGATGCTGCAAGCCGTGCTCGCCTGCCTGCCCCCAGCAAGACATTTACCGCCCGAACTTTGCTCTACCATGGTTACTCGATCTTGCTGTTTGCTGTCTCGTGAAGCACAGGAAGGATTAGGAGGCAAGTAGGGCAATATACGAATTCTCCGAGGGGGGCGTCGTATTGTCATGTTGTCATGTGATGCTTGCAGGCTTCCCTTGAGTAATTCGAGGCTTAGCTTTGATGCTTTTCGTATTGTGTTGTTTGAGGCGCTTCTATTTACATAGAACCGTATTGCATCTACCCAACCTTATACATTGATTGTGTTGTGCCAAAGAGCAAACAGTTTCTTGGCAAACGTGTGAAGCTCGAGGTTTCCTTTCTCCATTTCGAAGTTCTCCCCCAATTACGTTGGTATAATAGAGTTAGACGGTACAAGGACAAAGAGGGCTAGGTGATGAATCAAGGCGTAGCGTATTCTTCCCTCTACATCTCCAAAGAATTCTCAAGACAACGGATTAGTATAAATATATGAAATGTATGGGATGCATAATCTCCAGACACAAAATGTCCTTGGGCGAGTAATACGGTGGAGGGAAGTAATAATCCAGGATATGTAACCATATCTATTGATTAACGTATACACCTGAAACGTCTCCCTATCTCCATATATTGCACTAGTTGTATTGTTTCGTATCCTTCATATCGGCACGGAGAAATGGATCGCCTCAATTCCCCTCCAAAAATGCGAGGTACAGACCGTACAGTACGGTTAACGATAAACTCCACATTTTGGGGTAATTTCCTAGTAACTCGCTCGTCATGCACGTGAAATCCAACCCCACGTACCGTACCCACCTCCCTCTAAATCCTCAACCCCAGAAATTTTGACCCTGCGTTCGCGCATCTACCCTACCAAGCAAAGCTTACCCATGCTCCTTAAATCGATTCGTTGAGCTGCTGGAACTGTCTTCTTCTTCTTCTTCTTCTTCTTCTTCTTCTTCTTCTTCTTCTTCTGCAGAAGTCGGGAAGGACATAGTGAATCTTCAAATCCAAACCCAAAAGAACCCGAGGTCTCGCGCCACAGACTTCAGCCCCCCTCGCATCCATGTCTGAGACGGCTGAAGACCCTCGGCCAGTTTGGCCTCATCCACCAACTGTCATACTTGGTCACGAGTCGTCACTGATTGCCCAACCTTCGACTTTCCTTCTTCCCCGAGGCCCAAATCTCGCGATGCAGGACAAGGACAAACCGTTGAGTGCCGTGGACAAGGACCAGCTGAGTGGCTTGGTGAGTGCACCCCTTCCCCCACGCGCATAATATGCCGCGATATCGGGTCCGGGACGTGGGATTCATGTCCATCTGTGAACGGACGATCGACGAGCTTTCACAGGACTAAGCATGCTTCACCCCACCTTGCTTAAAGCTAAAGCCGATTGAGAGCTCTGGAATCATTCACTCAGACAAGGACCTTGTCTTGTCGCGGGCCCAAGACATGCGGTGATCGCACTGATAAGCTTCTAAAGCTTGGAGGGGCAAAGACTTACAAGGCTGACATACTCTGATCTTACAGAAAGCTATTCGAGATTTCCTCAAGATCCGTACCAGCTATGATGTTCTCCCGCTCTCCTTCCGCTTAATTATTCTCAATACCGATCTTCTCGTGAAGAAGAGCCTCACTATCCTCCTCCAAAATGGTAATACTCCTCCTCGCTCTTGGATCGCAGAGTGCTGATAAGGACTGTTTGTAGGAATCGTCTCTGCTCCGCTATGGGATTCTCACACCTCGAGCTTCGCGGGCCTTCTAACCACCTCTGATTATATCAACGTTGTACAATACTACTGGCAAAATCCAGATGCGCTGAATGCGATAGATCAGTTCCGCCTGAGCAGCTTGAGAGGTAGAGCCGGATTATAGCACACAGCATACAAGCACTAGGCTAATACATTGATGTAGATGTTGAGAAAGCTATCAATGTTCTCCCACTCGAGACATTGTCCGTCCATCCCGCACGCCCTCTTTACGAAGCATGTACACAAATGCTTAAGACCCGAGCTCGACGTATCCCCCTCGTAGACATCGACGACGAGACTGGACGAGAGATGGTTGTCAGCGTAATCACACAATACAGAATCTTGAAGTTCATAGCTGTTAATGTGGTCGAGACGGAGATGCTGAAGAAAAGTGTCTCGGAACTCGGCCTTGGCACATACGGGCACTTGCAGACAGCAAACATGGATACCACGGTAATCGACGTGATCCACATGATGGTTGACCACAGCATCTCGAGCGTGCCAATTCTTGACGATGAAAAGCACGTCTTGAATGTTTTTGAAGCTGTTGATGTGATTTCTATCATTAAGGGCGGCGTCTACGATGATCTCGGGACAAGCGTTGGTGATGCTCTGTCCAAGCGAGCAGAGGATTTTGCAGGTATTTACACATGTTCTGAGGATGACAGACTAGATTCGCTCTTCGACACTATTCGGAAATCTAGGGTTCATCGATTGGTTGTAATTGACGAGGAGAACCGCTTGAAGGGCGTGATATCTCTTTCGGACATCTTGAAATACGTTCTTCTACATGGCGCAGAGGATGAATAGGGACGGATCGTTGGATTACGAAAAATATAATGACTGGGGGCGTTGCATAGCGATCTGGCGTCAGGAAGACTCGAGCATAGGATGATGCCAGGTCCGGTTAGATTTTGGGTTGTCTTGATTTCAATAATACCAATAAGTTCCTCATTTTAAATCAAGCCGTTTTTCACCTTACCCTTTGCTGTCCTACTTTAACGTGAGACAGAAAGTGACATATGATTTGGGGCAAGGAATCAGTACATTCCATTAATCCTCGGGGCTTCAGGTAAGCTTCAATACTGCTGCAATCATGCGTGCCTTAATAACATAGTTCTCTAGTATCGCAAAACAGCGGCATTCTGCGCATAAGATGTCTATGATATCTCCAGCCTCTTCTGCACAATGGGAAACCAAAAATTTCACCATGCGGAATGCCGTATCAAATTCCAGATGAATGGGATGCTGATGTCGCTAGATGGTCGTTGAGCTTCGAGCAGGTCAAAGGCTACCTAGGTATGAATAGTGCTTCCTGGAATGACTGCATTGATCTTTGCAGCCGAGAACATCCATGGTAAAACATAAAATGCGGGATGGCGCGTTGTGATAGTAGGACTAGCAGGTTCCGTCGAGGAAAGCGCCTTCCTGAGGAAACTCGAAAGCTGGGTATGTTGACGCCGACCTTTCAAAATCAACTTCTCCAACGACTTGTCAACTTTCTTCACAAGTTATTTAAAGTAAATGACGCGTCAAAATGCCATCCTTCCATCATGGTCTTATTACCCGTTCATCATCAGCAACATTGTCAGCGTCGCTTCCACAAGACAACGTTCTCGATGGCACCTTTGAAGATATGGTTATTGCCCAGGAGCTGCTGAACCAACCCAAGGCTTTACGGAAGCAGGCATCACTAGCAGGCATTTTCAGTAATTCACTCGAGCTTCAAGTACCACGCAATCAGTTGGAGTATGATGGGTCGAACGAAGAGAAGCAATCTAGAAGAGAATTACAAAGCAGCAACACTTGGACCTCATCCAGTGGAGGAGATATTCTTTCAGATCACGACGATATCGAAGATCGCACGCTCTTTGTTGCGGAATACAACCGGCTTGCGCAGAAGGTACTATTTTCTATAGACCGTTCTGGTTCCATACTGACGTTGCGGAATAGCATGGCATTCGGGCAATAGTTCCAGAAGATCACGATGTCAATGTAAGGAGAATAATTATCATCTAGCCCCCATCGCTAAAAACATGTGATAGGACGATACTTTTAATGTCTCTGCGAAGTCTAGTTGGTTCACCAGAAAGGTCCTCCGAAGAACATCATCGAACCAGAGCGCAAAGCCAGAAAGACACATAAAGCACAGACGCAGTATAAGTGACCTCTCCCTACGATTGAAATATGCGAAGAAAGATACCTTGAAGGACAAGGATTTGCAGGAACTTGTTCGGCTTTGCGGATTGAGTCTGCTATATCTGCCTGCAGAGTACGTGCCTGGGAGCTTGGCTGTTCCGACGTGCTTCCGTGCCACAGCGCAGTATCTCGTTCAGCATGGTGAGGCAACAATATCTAATGTGTGGAACTTATACTAACACAGTTTAGCACCTTCTGCGAGAGGTATCTTCCGTATTCCAGGGTCCCACAGCGTTGTCGCCGCACTTTACGCCCATTATTGCAACAAAGATTTCGACGGCGATATAATCTCAGGCACTGTACATTGTCCTTCGATCCCGGGACATATCAAATGCGACGTACATGATGTGGCATCGGCCTTCAAGAAGTTCCTCTCTGGCCTACCAGGCGGAATCCTGGGCTCACTGGCGCTCTTTGACGCCTTAGTCGCAATCCAAAGTCAACTGCAAGGCGATCCCGAATTGATGAGAACAAGGCAAACCAAAGTTCGAGCAAGGCTCATAGCCTTGGCCATATCAACTTCACGGTCACAATACCGGCGAGACCTGATATGCGCAGTGTTCGGACTTCTCTGTATGGTTGGTCGAGCAGCTGAGACCACCCGCCGAGAAAATGAACGCGGGAGGCCCTTGCCTACGTCTGACCTTATGGGCTATACTGCCCTGGGCATCGTTTTTGGTCCCCTTCTCGTTGGAGAATTACTCGAGAATTCTTCTATGCACCTAGCAAATCCACATGGAGGACTCGTCTTGCTCCCAATTAGTCCACCAAAGTCACGCAAGGAAAAACACAAGAAGCCGTCTAGTATTGACGAGGGGATTTACTTTAATACTCATGTTGATAAGATTAAGGTTGCAAACAGCATTACCGAAATGGTCATTACGCACTGGCGTGATGTCGTTCGACATATCAAGAACATTGGTGCTTCAAGGGTCATTGGAGGGCACAGATCGGTAGGGTTCAAGATTCCCAAGCCACCTTTTCTACGTCCGTCGGCCTCGGATACATTTTCTTTGCGAAAACCACCAGACTGGGATGATTCAAATCCGCCTATCAGAAGAATGGAGAGAAGTGATTCTCCAACTCCCATTCGTCGTAAGTCTTCAATGTAAATCTCATTGGTCTATTTCGCTAACCTTGGGTTTTCAAACAGGTGTTAGTGTCACCATCAGTAACAATACCGAAAGCCGTCATGGATCAAATACGGAGTCGCCGCATGATTCACTGGTGGTCAGGAAGCAGCGATCGAGGCCATGTCCCAAATCAAGTCAAATACTCTCAGGCCAAAAGACCATGGGTGCTCTTTCCCCCACCGCTGAAGAACGATTGAGTGAAAAATCAGTGGACAGTCCCGAGAAGCATGCGAGATGGACAGAAAATAAGTTTAATCCGGTCAGCTCAACCGCAATAGAGAGCATCATTAGCCTCCTCCCTCCTCCGTCCCCGCCATTCCCACTTAGCAAGACTCCACCCGCATACAACGAGCGTATAAAAGAAAACTCATCTTTTCGAAATCCCGAGAAACCGGTAGGAAACACTCAGAGTGATTCTTCACATCACAAAAAGGGTAAATTGACAAAGTCTCCTAAGAGCCTAACCAAGCAGCACAAAGAGCATTCGAAGTCTAGCGAGAAGTCTAGTGAAAGCTTAGGTGTGATCATTCGAAACCAGATGACTGCTTCAGCTCGAAAGGTCGTCGGGAAGTCGGCGGAGACACCAGTGAAGACTGTGGAACATAGTCATTTGGCACAGAATACGCAAAGAGGCCACGATGATTATTTCCATTCGCCAACTGGACAAAGTGCTAAACCTCCAAAACCTCCGAGTTCAAACCTACAACCTCAAAATTCTGACACTAGAGTCAGTAAAGATACTGTAGTTGTCCCAGAGGGAACGGTGTCTGCACGAATCAAGCGATTTGCCGCCAGCGAGCCAGGCCAGATCCCTTCGGGGCTGCGGATTCCAGATGTTCGTAGGCTGTCAAAAACTACTTATGGCGATACAACTCGAAATGATTGGGCAAACCCTCAGCATCTTGTCAATAAGGATCCTCTATCCAGTATCTCACATGTAGAAGATGAGGCTTCTTTGGCTGCCCTTGCTCGAGCAATGAAATCCGAAGAAACTTCAACGAACGTGAACGAATCACCAGCCGAGAAGAATCATCACTCCAAACACGAACAAGAAGAAAATAGTGCTTCTGAAGCCACGGTCGCGCAAACAATGCAGTCTGAAGGCAAATCTACAAGCAAGAAGGATGCCGCCTCACATATTTCTCATGAGCAACAGCTGTCTTCTTCAACTGCACCGGCCCTGACTTACTCAGAGTCTTCAACAGGAAGTGGTGATCCATACAATGTTCAGACCACTTCATCGTCCATACCTACAGCTATACAAACTCCTACAGGCCCCCCTACGACTTCATTTCTAATGCATATGACAACGGCTGATAACTCTAAAGCTCCTGTGTGTCCAATTTTAGGCTCACAAATGCCCTCTGATGATCCCAGCACATCATCTCCATCAAAGATACCAAGAGCCCATAGAAATGTTCTCAGTAGACCGGCTATCAGATCCCGAGGTAGTAGTGTCAAGGCTCTTGCAGCTAAATTCAATAAACCGGAGTCGCCACCGACAATTATTTCGTCCCCAGCAAAGTCTCTTGCAAAGTCGACAATTTCAAACACTCCAAGCAATCAGTCGCCACGCAGGAATAGTATGGTCGCTCAATATATGAGAAATACCCCCTCGCCTGGAAAGTCGCATAAGTCCGCCAGATCGGATAATACACCGGTATCGATTCCTACCGTTCAAGCCCAAAAACACATTCAGTTTGGGTGCAAGCCAATTGTAGAAACCAGGTCGAGCACTGCAAAAAATCCCAGTCCACGCCGGATTCTGAAAACGTCTATTCACGATTCGACCCCACTTCGACGTGTTGATAGGTCTTTTGAGTCAACAAGCAGAACTTCTTCTTTCACTGTAAACGCAACAAATCCATTTGCAGTTCCCCTAAGATCCGTCACTCCTGCACCTCAGGCAGACGGGCCACAGGATGGTCTATATGATGGCCCTTCTAGTACATTGATGATTGGCGGAAGTCACATTGCTTCTGGGGGTCCTCCAGAAGCGCAGCATGCTGATCCATCGCAGCGCACTCGCCGAGGAGAACACTCTACCGAAGGTCTACATCCTGAGCCGCTGAACATTACTCGTTCTGTTTCTGGGCGTCCTCAGAGATCACAGCGAGCTCAAGCCTCGTGGCTGACTTCTACAAATTCTAGTACGCCGAGTATTGATGGGTATCTTGACATGCCTGAGAGTCCTTCGGATCAGCAATATGCTCGATCCGCATCTCAGATTCCTTCTCAAGCAATAGGTGCAACCCAAGATTCGCCCCTCCAGCACCCCGAATCTCTTGAACAAGTCCTTTCAATCACGTCACAACCCCTAGAAAATGACCCAATCCTGAGCCATTATAATCCGAGATTGCACCCGCAATCTATGACATTGCAGGGTCATGTTTCCCGGAAGAACGAAAAATCACACCAATCGAACCAACACTTGATTTCTAGAGATAGTGTGGATGTCGATACCCTCAGTAAGGAGCTCAAGAATACCAAAAAGGAGCTCCGTACATGGAAAAAGAGAGCCGAGGCTGCCGAGAATAAACTAGAACAGCTCTACGAGGCTCTGGCCGATTCAAGGCCTAATTCGGATCGGCCACTAATTGGTATTCTACCTAGCATGCTACAATTCAGCGACGATTATGATGATCCCTCCAACGGTTCGGAGAGAATATGCAACGTTATGCATGGCATGGATGGTGCTGGTGGGTCGGGAGAGAAATCCGAGGAAAGTAATGGGACTGTTATTCGTGAGAGAAAGGATTCGGAAAGCGAGTACATTGCGTTATGGGACCAGACAATGAATGGTTTGAGTCACCAAGAGCCGGAGTGAGGAGAATTATTAGGATAATAACATTGATAGTAATGGTTACTTAGGTGGGTGTTGTTGGAATAGGGGGAGGTATCACGTGTCAGTATGCTTTATTGTTTGATTTCATTCTACTGCTCAACGCGTCTTAGCAAGTAGGCTTATAAGCAGTGATTCCTAGTGAGATCTTTCTTGTTCAGTGATTCACTCCTTGTTCTCCTCTTGGTGAGTGAAATGTTATACAGGATCCCTCAGATCAGATTTCACTGTACTGCAGTAAATCACCGCCTGCCAACAAGTATGACTATGTTGGATGCTTCTGACTCGCTATCAGTCTCCAAGCTTGCAGAACCCTACACCCTTACAGCATAAAATGAGCCTTTGATCCCCCCCTCCAGTTTGTTGGGGAGAAAGTGCCACGTAATGGCAACAAGTCCAATTCACATATAGGCTGCTATAACACAGACTAGCATTGAATTTCTGCATACAAAACAACCTTGGCTCTCCAAATTTACTTCGGCCATCATATTCCAATCTTCCAACATCCGTACTCTCGACGTTGTCAGTGCAAGCACTTGTCCTCCGAAGGCAAGGCTTGAATGAGATATGCAGACCAGTATGCTTTGGTGGGTGACCTTTCTTTTCGATTTCTGAAGACTACAAACTAGATGACTTGCTAACCTCTCATCTCAGCACCCAACCACCAGATACACGAACCGTGGAGTTGAAAGCCATCTTCGAATATGAGCTTCCAGACCCTTCCCGGGTCCTATCCCTTCAAGCATACGACACCCCGAACGCCTTCACATGCTTCCCTAAACTCCCCATGGAGTTAAGATTGATGGTCTGGAAGCTGGCCTTTCCCGCACCGGCCTCTGTCAACGTGAATCCGGTCTATCGTGTGTGTAAGGAATACAATTCACCGGTGCGTATCCCACAGAGGCAAGCCCCCATTACCTTGAGAATCAACCATGAAAGCCGCATGGAAACACTGCGGCAATACACAGTTTTGGAATGGAATAACAAAGGGCCGCCTTACATAAATACATGTACTCGCCTGTGTCTAGATCCCGTCAGCGACATGCCTTACATATCCTATGCCATAAGTACGAGCATGGACCGGGCCGAGTACCAGTGGACTTATCCGAGGTTGGATGAATATGAAGATGGGTTTTCCAATGTCAGGCAACTGGAAATCCGCCAGGTGGTTTGGGGTCCGACCGAGAGGGGATTTTACTACCTCGTTGCCCAATGCCTGATGTACTTGAAGGGGCTGAGAGTCCTATATCTCACAACACATTTTCCAAAACCGGCCCCTACTAATCCAGGGCATCCGTGCCAGTTTCCAGGTTGTCGCCTTCATAACGCCGAAGCCATGAAGGCTTTCCGGGAACATATGGCGGCATTCATGGAACTGAATAAGGCCTTCTTTGGGGGTCAGCTTCCAGAGGTTCGTATTCGTTCGTGGCAGCCACTGGGCTCGTCAAAGTGGTGATTTGGAACTTCTTTTGGCTGAAGAATGATGGATCAGACAAGGATTATACTAGATGTTATGAACTATATGTTCCGGGAGACGAGAGATTTATTTCGTGGGGTGTTGCTCATAAATATCAACCAGTCACGAAACATATATTCACAAAGCAAGCAGGCAGGCATACCCATATTCAAAGAAAGAAAAAAAGATTCATAAGTCCATCGCATACAGAATAACTAATTGATACCTTACCCCTCCAAACCCAATCCCTAGTAAAACAAACGAATCCCAAATCATACATAACCACATCTCACTATTTCGTACCATGGCTCCCGACATTGTGGCCTGCTTGGTCGGTCGTTGCCTCGCTGACAGCGGAGCCTCGCGGGTGCAGGATTCTGTCGCTGAGACTTTGTTTTCGGTGGCCTTCTTGGCCCGTCGCTGCCTCGCTGGTACCTGTACCTGAGCTACCTGAACGTCGGGGGTGGAGGATTCTGTCGCTGAAGCTTTGTTTTCGCTGGTGGTTGGGTGTTTTCCCGGTGGTGCCGGATTGTTGACCAATGCCTGTGAGGTTAGAGTTTTTACTGGTGGTGTCTCTCAAGTTGGAGTCCTGACCAGAGCCTGCAAAGTCTTGGGCCCCACCTGATTGCTGTCCTGCAGTGCGGCTGCCTCCAATGACGCCAGAGTGTTGACCTGCTATAGAGCGGGAAGTTAATTTTTTGCAACAAGTTCTATTGCAGGGAATATCATCTCACCAACTGTTCCGGAGGTACCAGAACCGTACCCCTCAGTACTAGGGAACCCGGAGCTTCCCGCAACGCCTCTGTTGCGATCAGCGCCGTGGAGCTTGTCTCCAAGATCCGATCCACGAGTCTTCTCATCGAGGGGAGTAGCACCGTGGCCAAGGCCCTGGCGTCCAGTCTCACCGGCAACTGCATTTCCTGTACCCGTTCCAGTACCAATGCCGTGATTTCCTGATGCTGTTGGAAGGCCGTTGCTGGTGCCAGTGCCTGTTTCGTGGCTGTTATGGTGCTTTTCAGCCTCATAAGCTGCACCACCAACGCCACCTGCTACACCTGCATCTCCACCAAGCTGATGACCCGAGGGGCTGTTGTAGGCAGGAGTTGAGGCAACTCCGACTGGGGATGATGGTGCGCTTCCGTGGTGTCTGTCAGCCTCCTCTGCTCCGCCCCCGTGTACCGACGAATGGTGGTGGGAATCTTCAAGACCAACATTTGAGATATCTTGTGTGTTGACAGAAGGGTCAAGACGGTTTGCGACTGATGTGGTATGTGGCTGTTCGATATGTAAGCCAGTATATTGTAAAAAGGAATCCATGTCACTACTTACTCCGCCGATGGCAGTTGCATCTCGGCCAAGACTAGAGACTTGATTGGATCCAGTCACACCAGAGCCTGAGCGAAAGGGTAGACTTTGACCTGTAAGTCCTTGACCAGTTTGTGTAGTGCTTGAACCCAGGTTTCCCTCCCCTACTCCACCAGGGGTGCCAACTACACCCGCATCACGGCCTAAGTGTTGGCCAGAACTCTGGTTTGTGCTAGTCAGACCTGATCCGGACCCAGCGTAACCTGAATCCGAACCGAAGTTCCGCTCGTTCTCGCGAGAGGACTGAGAGCCTTGCCCAGTGCCTGACGAGATTCCACTCGTATTGGAAGTTCCTAGACCACCTGCAGTACCTGTGGTGCCCAGACCAGTGCTTGGGGTTCCTGAGATTGCAGAGCTTCCAGAGTTCCCAAGTTTTGGGTTCCCGGAGTCGACTCGTGGGTCCACTTTGTTTGCGACGTTTGATGAATGTAGTCCTGTTGCAGAGGATATACCACTAGTACGTGTGTTTTCATAGCCAGAGCTTGTATTGCTTGAGCCTAGACCTTGAGTGCCGGTGGTATTATCAGTTCCTGATGGATAGGCACCGGAGATACGAGACGCATTTCCCGCAGTCGTATCGCGGGCGTTTCCCAGGTGTGATCCTTCACCTGCAAGACCGCCAGTGGGGCTTTTAGTCTGTCCGGTGCCGGTGGACTGGGAACCATGGGTTTTGCTTGACGAACTGGCGCCAATGGTCGTCTTATCGTGGGTTTTGTGTGAACTGCTGGGTAAATGTCAGTATATTGAAAGGTCCTCGAGCTGGTGGATGATTGGGACTGGATTATTTTTACTTACATCAAGCTCTTGAGTTTTAACATAATTGCCAGGTTTGTATGTCAAGCTTGCAATGTTTAGATATCAAAGCAGACGCTTGGGGTTGAGCTGTCCTTATATATGAAGGTATTCACAAAGTCTACGAGAGGGCAGGTGGGTATGATGAAGTAGATGACGAAATGACGGTTTGTGGGGTATAATTAGATTTGAATAGTAGAATGGTCTGTAGGTATGATGTGATTGAAATAAATGGAAAAGAAGGGTGGTCCCACGTCAATATATATCAACAAGTGTAGCAGAGGGAGGGGTAGACGGTAAACGATGATGTCGTGTGTGGCTTAAGCTATATTGGATGTCAACAGTCCGGTCTCCTCACGAGCTCTTTAGCTCATGGTTGTTAGAGTTTGACCATAGCAAAACCTGTTGGAGGCAGAGTAGAATACTTGTACCGGTAGGCCGAGATTCTGTAGTAGGTGCCTTTAGTACTATTGTGTGCGAAGAACGTGACAAGACAGGTCAAGGTGACGACCCCGCCTTTTACAATGCCAATAGCCATACAGTCTGTACAGAATAATTTATGGCAACTTGTGACCGCCTTGACCTTTCCATCAGTTCAATGGATCTTTTCACGCTGTGAAGAGACCTTTAGGAGAGATCGTCAATCATGAGGCTCGCCTGCAGGAGAAAGTTTCTCCTGCATGCGGCTGCCCCGCAGTCTGTGCAGGTGTCATGGAATGAAATGGTACCGTGCAGCTGTGGCGTTGTGGCGCAGTGCATCTAGATTATGAAGTCTCGCTCGAGTCATTCGGAGTCGTAGCGTACCTACTAATACCTTCAGGTCGGGAAGCTAGTGTTTTTCCGGAAACGAAATATTCCTCTTCTTATCCCTTCTTTCCTTAAAAGCTTGGAAGACTGTACCAGGCGTGACCATTTCAAATATAAGTTACCAAAACATGAAATGAGCGCTATGAAAAGGTAGAAATTAGAAGACGCAACAGTTATTACATCTTCCATTCAGAAAGAAGCCCAATCACCTATAAGTACCCAAGAGGAATACTCATCATAGTGACTGTATGGGGAATATTGAGTGAGCCTTTCTAGTCAGGTGACTTACTCGACCAAACATCAATGAAACCACCAGTACCATCAACTATGGACCTACATGTAAGTTAACAAACACATGCTTTGTTATTCATTCTCACTTATTAAATTAATATCATCTCAATTGAAGGAAACGAATATCAAAGCAGCTTCACTAGACCAGATATACTCTACACACTCTACATTAGTGACAGCCATCTCCTCCTCGCCCCCCGAGAAGTTGCTACTGTACACCCCAAATTCCCCACCACGCCAATCCCTGCTCAGCAGTTCAGACTAGAGCTATCCGACTACTGGACCAATGAATACAAGACGAAAGTCAACAAAAAGCCGATGTTCCATTATAAAAACACCGAAAAGAGGATGTATATATCAAGTTCACTCGAACATTCCTTTTGAACCGAGTCCTGTGTATAAAACATTAAATTAGAGCAAGTCCTTCAAGCCGCAACAATGGATATCAGCGTGTACGTGAAGTCCTCGAATATATCTCTGCAAATCCAAGCCCTCACCCTGATTACACGCGCCTCTTCTTCTCGTTTATATACGCTCGTGAAACCTACTTCCCCTGCGCTCAACCGGCGTACTCGGACTCCACGTCCCGGCCTCACTCGCGCTCGGACTACTGATCCTAGTATCGGCCGCGCCCCTCCCCCTTTCCATTATACTCGGCATCGTATCAGAATTTGGACTGACAATATGGTCATCCTCGGCATCTCTCGAACGCCCATATTCATATTCTTCCCCCAGTCCCCTCTCCTCAGAACCATGTCCATCTACTGCCGTCCGTTCATGTTCCGCTACAGGGCTCAGACTATTGACATTAGCTCCTCTTGAGCCATCGTTCGGTCCAACAACTCCCTCACTCTCGATCCTACGCGACGGGATCGGCACCTCAGCTTCCAATTCCTGCGGATGCATTATCGGATTGCCCTGAATCTCAACCTTGGCATCCTGCCCACTGATTTCACTTGTGTATGCAGAAGCTTGCGCGGAATATGCGCTGGAATCTGGATGCTCGATTCGTTTTCCTGTGTCGATTTCGGCGACGTCTGGACCGGGGACATGGAGATTGGTGGCTTTGAGCTTGCGGCGGCGTCGGATGATGATTAGGGCCGCGACTAGGGAGACGCAGGCGATTCCTAGGAGACAGCCGAGGACGATACCTATGATTGTACCGGTGGAGACGTTTTTCTTCTTGGAGTGTTTGGAGATATTAGAGTTTGTGGGCGAGGAGCTGGATGTGGGGGTTGGAAGGTCGGGAGGGAGTGCTACAACGTGGGCTTCGGCGTTTTCGTCGAATATGCATTGGGATACATTGAAGGTGCGGCTGTTGTAGTGGGTTGTGACGTATGCTTCTTGAAGGAAGGTCCGTCCTAATGTGTATAAACCAGCTTCATTTGTTTGGCGGAGGGGAAAGTAGAGGGAACTCTTGTTTGTAAGGATAGGAGCTGTGAGATTAAGGTCGAAGGAAGCATAAGGAAGAACAATGTCGGTCGTTGGACCGCCTGTCTTTTGGTTGGCTAGTGTGAAGGTAATGTTTGGGTTCAGGTTTTGTAGACTGGCGTGGGTGGAAGCGTTGATAAGGTATCGTTGACTTGTTTGGTCTAGGGTAAGCCCAAAGGCTTTTTCAAACTGTTGGCATGCTTCTGTGGGCAACCATATTTCGGGTACGGCCGAGTCGATGAGGGCCAATTGGGGTGTAAGCATCAAAGAAGTATTCCCTGAAGCCGTGGTTGACGTTATTGAGCGAATTGTGACCACGATATCTCGAAGGTTATCGGGAGCCATGTTGAATATAACATCGTTTGGCGTAAATTTAGACGCATCATAGCCACCGAATATCAAGCTTCCGTAAACACTTTTCAGCCGGTAATATGCCCCAGCTGTATAACTCCAACTCATACTTGATATTGAGCCATTTGACGACAACGTACCAGAGAAGCTGTCCTGCGGGTTGCCGTAAGTCGAGAAATTCGTGGGTTGAAAACCAAGCCCCAGCATACCAAACCACCAAGTATCGGAAACGATTTCAGAAAGAATTTGGTGTTTAAGGGCAGGTCCATCGGAAGCTGTGTAGCCCAAGCCAACCGTATCAAAGCCTGCAATCATAAGTACAGCAGCCAACCGACGTTATCAATCGCAGAGCATACCATATTGCCCCTCCCCGGAGTAGCCTTGCGCCTCATCCAGACCGAGAAAATTCTGTGTATTGCTTTCCCATGATGAGGATTTCGACGAATCGTAAAAAACACCTCGTGAATCACTGCAGTCTGAAGGAACCCCTACACTAGTATTGCAAACATTGGCAGCTGCGCCGTATATAACCCAAACTTCCTGCCACGATGTCGCTGGTAATACGCGAACGGTTTGCGCGGGTGTTCCAACGTGGATTTCGAATGTAGACCAGCTTCCATCAACACCTTCCCTGGGCAACAATCAATATCTCTAGGAGATGCCTCTGGGTCTGCGACTTACCAATGCTGACTCGGCTCCGCGATGATAGGCGCTAAGAGCGTACTATTTCTCTTCACCAATTCTGGCTCCTGTGCAATAACAATCTTCAGAGAAATGAAAATTGCAACACATTCTAGTAGCGTACGCATGATTGATTAATTACTTGGCCGGCGCGGAGAAAAGAAAGACATATCACAAGTCGCCCTGGATCTGTGGAAGAAGACATAAAAAGTACAGAAGAGGAGACTGATAAAGTACTGGTACAGTAGAGTAGCATAGAGAAGAACTAACGACCTACCAAACGCAGCAATCAAAAGCCAGGAACAGACGGATCATGAACCGCAATTCCTGACTGGGAGGTTACAATGCAGGACAATGCGGCTTCATTGGGAGAGCCGTTGCAATGACGTTGGTCTGCTCAGGGGAGAGAATTCTTGCAATTGAGAGTTCAAAGCTTGGCAGCCAGTGAAAATGGTGCGGTTGAAGTCACAACCCCAGTTCGCCTCGCCAAACAAGCATTTCAACGTCTGTAACCGAGGCATATTCGCATATTCAGGCTTTTTATGATCTTCGGTTCTGGATGAGGATAAGCCCGACTGTTGATCCGTCCAAGTCTGTTCAGGTAGAGGACTGATGCCGGTAGAGATGCCACTGAAGAGAGAGAGAGAAACACTGCTGCGAAGAAAGTGCGTGCCGGTCATGAAGACAGAATATTGCCCCCATTGGGTAGTCTAAAGCTGCCGAGGGTAGACTGGTACTTCCAGCCCAACTTCACTTTGACAGTGCAATTCAATGAGCCTGGCCAGCTTTATAGGAAGAAAATGAGAAGATATAATCTTGTATAAGTATTTCAGAGAATGAGGCTCCTCTTACAATACCAAAGAAGGTAGATACCGTAGAGGGGAAGATTTTCACCCACGTGCACTATCGATGGTAACCATAGGCGACACTAGCGATTGGGGCCGTAAACACAATACAACCACAATTCGAATCCTTATCCGTACTGCACCAGAATCTGCACCTTGAACACCATCAAACTACATTTAATTCATAATACAAGCTTGTTATTACTTCCATCTTTGACCAAACAGATGGATACGTCCTACAAGTTCCCCGGCTCGCCCGGGACACCACTCCACCAAGTCTCTCCCGAGCGCGTCAACCAGCAACGCCCAATATCAATGTTTGAGCCCGATTCAGAGTCCGCCGGCATACGCTTTTCTGAAGTGAAGGGCCACTCGCATTCGAGAGATAGCTCGGTGCATGACAAGATATCACAGTTCAATACCTTGGCATTTCAAGGGAAGCAGTTGGAGCGCAAAACGAATGATGCGGCGCTCAAGCGTGCAATGTTGGGGCGGGAGGAGGCTGAGAGCGAGATGAGGAGATATAGAGACGAGACAAGATCCCTAAGGAGGCATATTGAGGAGGGAAAGGAGAGAGAACGCAAGGTAGGAGAGAGGTTGGAGACTGTCATGGTACGTTTGCCCTTCTGGCGCATATTGACAGCTGCTGATGATTCCGCAGGAGAATTACGGACGAGCGAAAGAGACCCACGCGCATACACAAACATTATGGGAGAAGGAGATCCGGCGTGCTAGGAAGGAATCGTTTAAGTCACAGTCCGTCATGGTCAAGCTACAGGAAGAGCTCAAGTCGTCTCGCAACCTCATGAAGGCTGCGCAAGCGGATTACGAGCAGGAGAAAGAGCGCAGCACGAGGAGAGAGCAAGAGGCTTTCGCGGCGAGATACCAGCTTGTCGGCGTCCAAGAAGAACTCTCCCAAATGCAGGAGAAGGTTAAGCTCGTGGAGCAAGAACGGGATGCCTTGAGGACGATTGCAAAGAACGAGGAGATTGCTAGAATTGCTGCCGAGGGACGAATCCCATTGCCCAAGTCATTCGAAGGCGATGAGTTTGCTTCACCGAAGAAGCAGA
The DNA here is from genome assembly GCF_007821495.1 of Lachnellula hyalina. Classification (NCBI taxonomy): domain Eukaryota; kingdom Fungi; phylum Ascomycota; class Leotiomycetes; order Helotiales; family Lachnaceae; genus Lachnellula; species Lachnellula hyalina. The sequence continues at coordinate 93,567 of NW_022157200.1, forward strand.
GGAAGTCTCTGGACCCTATTACGATTACATCGTCGGCTGCCAGTGAGGAGGAGCTCGAGGAGATCCGGATGCAATTGGAATGGGAGCAACAGAGGGCAGAACGGGCGCATGATCGGGTTGAGTTCTTGGAGATGGAGTGCCGTCTCAACTGCTGCGCATCAAGAAAAGAGCGAAATACGGAGCGCATGCCTGCGCCGAGCCAGAAATCCAGACCGAGCACAGTATTCATAGCCGCCGAAGGAGTCTTCAGAACCGTCTCTCCACCACCAGAGGAGTCCCCTTGGATCTCACCTGCAAAGAAGACAATCCCAGTCTTGGAGCAGCCTGAGCCTCAGCCAACACAGTTAAGCTACGCCAGAACACCTTCGTGCGAGCCCCCTGGACCATCCATGATCTCAGACGGCAACACCTCTTTACTCTCCCTATTTGATGCACCCCAAGGCCCAGCCCACAGCACAGAAGAAGAGCCAGAGAGCCCAGGCCCAACCATTAAAGAAGAACCAGAGGAATACGATGAATCAAACCACACAGTCATTCAGACAATTACAACAACAACCCGCATCCCCCTCGCCTCCCCCGTAGACGTCACTCCCCAAACAGTCCTACCGGCAATATCCTCGAACCCGGCCCTGAGCCCGACCATGTCCCGCGAAGAAGCATTAGCACAGATCCGCGAGCGCAGAGGCCGAGCAAGAAGCCTAGCACAGGGAACACTGACGCCGAGGAAGCAGATGGTTGAGGGAGGAGTTCGTCGAGATATCAGTGCACCTGCTATTCGGAGTGGTAACACCCGCGGCAGGAGTCAGGCCAGAGCATGAGCGAAAAGTGCGTTTGATTATTCCCTGCGTCGAATGGATTTTTGGATAGGGGACTGGCGGGGAGTTTCTTTTCGGGAAAAAGCAGCATAGCACCTGGCGTTTTCATCCGGGGCCGTGTTACAGCTGTATATCATGAAATGCGTTTGTTTAGAGTGTAATTAGCCTTTATAATATGAATCGTTTGAGTATTTTCGGTTTTCTAGCATTGCGTCACGCGTGATTTGTTGGTTCTTGCATATATAAATGACCCTTCCACAGAATCCCAAAGTAATTACAGACATTACGAGAAGCCTTGGTTCACACTGGGGGTGGACTTGACGTTTTTCTTAGCTTCCTTCTATTGTTACGATTCAGAAATTACTCATGATCTACTGCGAAATTATTCTTTTTTTTCTCTCAGGTTGTATCAAGTTCCTTGACCTAGTGACTTGACATTCCATATCATTGGTACTTCTGACCGAATTTTGCAGATGACAGCAAAGTAATCTTACCTCGTGTGAACGGAACAGCTGTGTATTTGTAGTGAAACGCTTTTGTAACCGACTCCATTGCTAGACTTCAGTAAAGTAATCGTTGTGAATGAAGTTGGCAGTTCTCAGGTTCCTGATGAGATGAGGCAGATATCTTCCTTGATAATTTGTTGGCGTTGTTTCATGTTCCCCTTGGAAGTATATATACATCTTACCCCGCCGGGTGCAAATATTGAATAAAGTAACAAGTGGAGAAGTGGAAGCCGCGTCATCTGATCTATTAGCATAACTTGCCGATTTTTCTTTACTTGCGTGAAGGACGCTTGCCGTTTGATCTGCCTATAGAGAATCTATACATATATATTGTTTCACCGGTCCTAAGAAAGTTAGAGTAAGGGGATAACAATACTTGGTGGCAATGCTACATAGAGGCCCTTGGCACTTATGTTGCCTCTGTTCCTGCCTACTATAGAACACAAAAGCTCTTCCTCTTAGCTTCTCTGGTTTCGAGCACACATGGGTAGATAGTTACTTCACTGTGAGTGACTTTTCTGGATATCCTCGTAGCTTTCGACTGAGTATAATATATGACAGCAACCTAGTGCAGTCAGATCAAGAAGCAAAGTACAATTTCTTATTGTCGGTTTAGTCTGGGGGGATAATTGTATGAAAGCTTTCTACTGGTTGTTCTTGTTGAGGTATGGAGTCTCACATACCACCATACGACGCTCAAGTTACCTTATAAATCTGAATATCCACATTTTAGTTCTAGATCGTACTTGTATACAAATATCAGAATCATTCCAAAACTCACAGTTTGTAAAGTATAGGAATATCACGTGTAGCCGCGAAAGTCGCGTCGCGCCTCATCTCTCGAACGCGTCGCCAAACATCACCCACATGCAACGTCAAACTCCACAACCTCAGCACAAATCAATTGCTCAACGCCCTTGTGTTGCAAAGCGCTCGCTACAGACAACAAGCTGCAAACATGCCCCCCAAACCCTTCAAACCCCCTCGCCCCTCAGGATCAGGCTTAGGCACAACCCCGTCCAACGGCCGACCACGCAAATCCGGCACATCGATCCCGTCGACATCGAAAGCAAAAACAACGTCCACCGGCATCTCGAAATCCAAATCCTCTACCTCCAAACGCCTCAGTGCGCGCGATATCGGACTCCCGTCCCTGTCCCCCGACTCAGACGATCCGTCTAGTGCCTCGCCCTCGCACTCACAAACAGCAGAAGAATCCGACGATCCGTTTGCGTCGCAACCTGTTGTGCCGAAAAGCAAGAAACGGCAGAGTGGTGGTAAGGGAGTGGATATGGATATGGATATGGATGGGGGGAGGAATAGGGATGTAGTGGGGATTGATGAAGATGCTGATGGTGAGGAGGGAGACGAGAGGAGGGAGGGAATACCGCCGGACTTGTTGAGTGTATTATTGCATCAGATGTTCCGCAAGGAAGGGACGAGGATGAGTAAAGGGGCGAATGCGGCGGTGGGAAAGTATATGGAGACGTTTGTTAGGGAGGGTGTTGCTAGGTGTGTGTGGGCGGGGGCGGAGAGGAGGGGGGAGGGGGGAGTCGTTGAGGTGAGTTTTGAGTGGGATGGAGGGTGAAGGGAAGGAGTGGGATTGCTAATATGTGTCGCTTTTTCAGGTTGAGGATTTGGAGAAATTGGCGCCGCAGCTTTTGCTTGATTTCTAGAGACGGGAGGTGGGTTATGGATGGGTTTGATTAGGGAATGGGCATGGGCATCACTCAAGTTTACGATTGCTTTGGACGGCGCATGTATACGGATTTGGAGGGTTATGTTTACGGTGTGGGCGGGAAAGCTTACAGGGATATGTATATGGATTGCTTTGGGTGATACGTATGATCAGGGGTGTTCATGTCATGTGTTGACGTTTCCGCACTGTTGATAGATACCCTCAAGTGCAGATTCCTGCAGTAATACTAGGAAGCAAAGCTGCTTATGAATATCTCTGCCAGGCATTCATCTCGAGTGAGAATTCATGCACTGCTGCACGCACTTGTATGTCACCGCCTTCCTATATCTACTAATAATAAAAAATCCCAAACACCACTGTTCAAGTCCAAAGCAGAAGCCGGACCCCCCAACATCCCACCAGTGAATACATAATATCATCTCATATCCTCTCATCCCATATCCCCTTCCCCATCCAGCCATCCCCCCAACTTTTGTTGCACTTCGCAAATCCCAGTGCTACTTTTGAGGGCATTCCCAACTCCCATCTACGACATATATACATGTGCTGAAAAGCAGGAGGATGAGGAGGATAGGTTCGAGGGATGCGGAGTGCAAGGATGTTTTTTTGGTGTGGTTGGTGGTCGTGGCCGTGGTGGATAGCTCGTGGTAGGAGGATGCATGCTCAGGCCGAAACTAGAAATATGTACATGCAATGGCTGAAAGAGAGGAGGATGGGGAGAAAACGGGAGGATGAGGAGAATAGGTTTGAGAGTCGCGATGTGCAACAAACGATTTGGGGGTGGGCTGGATGGGGAGTGGTGGGTGGATACTTTGTACGGATTGGGGAATTCTTGTCAAGGACTTCACATGATAATTGAGGATGCCCGGACAGTTTCGAGATTCTTAGGTAGGTAGGTAGGTATGTCTTGGTTCTAATATATGGGATTGATATACGGGATTTGGAATTGCAATAGAGGTTGTATGTGTGCATGTCTGGAAGTTAGAGGCACAGCTTTTATCTTCACGGGAATTTATATTAAGACTCTGCTGGTGTAGAAGCAGGCGAAAGTGTTGAGTGTTGATACTTTCCAGATTTCTTGAAGAGTGATAAGACGTGTTTGGGGGAGTTGGGAGAAATGTGAGAGGGAAGAGGCAATTTGAAGAAAGTGGATGTTTAGTTACCATGCTGTAAAGGATGGCATGCTGGTCTATATACAAGTTCACAAACCTCGAAATGGCCAAACAGCATTGCTACTATAGTCGATTGTACAATATACATCCTATCTTGTTAGTAACACTGGTCTTCAAACATTCACATAGCAGTCCAGTCATAAGCCGCAGTCGCAAAATGGCATTTGATGTATAAACACTGTGAAATGTACCCAAGTACTTGTTTGTCCGTAAAAAACAAGAACAGCGATGACAGGAACGCTGACCACCTTGGTAAATCTGTAGAGCTAGGCAATCTCCCAGCTTCTCTTCAATCCATCACATCATCCCTCAACGCGAACAACGCCTCAACCACCTGCTCTGTCTTGGTTCTAACGGCATCGTGATACATGGTATTCGTAATAAACTGCTTGCAGTTCCTCACCTTCTTTATAGACTCTTGCGCCAACTCGAAATTCACCTGTGCATCGTCCACATATACAGCCGCGTACACCGGAACTTCATTCTTCGCGAGTTGGCGCTCGTCGAACAAGTCCGGCCATTCCCCGTACTGGGCAATGATCTCGGCTACCTTGCGAAGCTTTCGGAGCTCGGCAAATGTCTCGAACATGAATGGGAATATCATTGCGCCAGCAAAGCATAATGGGGCCTTGCGGCTTGATTTTGTCGCCGAGGTCGTGTCAAGCACCCAACGGTATTCCTCCAAGGACGTAGAGACGCGTTCAGCCGCCCAGTTTGAAGGTCCGCGGGGGTTGTAGATGGATTCGCGGAGAATGAAATGGATGACATTGTCATCGTAGCCTCCAATCGCCTCGATTTTTGACAATGTCGGACGAGTGATCAAGTTGAATGATCTAAGCTCCAAACGCATGCGAAGCACAATATCATGGACTGTGTCAAATCCGCCGGACAGGCCAAACACCATGCCGAGTGTCAGGAATCTCTGTACCGTCAAAACTCCGCCTGCTGGCATTTGCAAGCCACCCTTGGAGTCGATATGAGCTACTAAATCATGGATGGTTTCGATGTCTTCCGGGAACTTTTCATAGTACGCCTCGTTTCGCTCTATCATCTTTTTGAAGTCCTTTCCGTATGCCTCATCTGGTCCCTTTCCTATCGCCGTCATGCCGGCAGAAATGAACGCTTCTTGAAGACCCTGAGGATATTTGGAAAGATACGTCAAGGCGCAAAAACCGCCAAAGCTCTGCCCCCAGATGCTCCATTTCTTGAGTTCAGCCGGGTAATTCTGAGTAAGTACATGCCGTATTGCCTCACAATCCGCAACGATACTATCAGCACGGAATAGCTTGAGGTAATCAGCTTGCTCTTGGGTATCACCCTGCAGCGCCAGAGTTTCCGCGGTTATTGGACTGCTAAGCCCTGTCCCTCGCTGGTCCATATAGAGCATCTGGTATCCCCGATCTAAAATGAGTTTGGTAATGCCGGATGCTTGGGGGGGTTGGCATCCTTTCCCTGGACCGCCTTGGAGCCAAAGAAGCCATGGCTTTTGCAGGGGTTCCCCCTTTTCATTAACAGATCCTGCGGGTCGTTCATGCTTGGTTACACTACGAGCAAAAACTCGTAGGGTCCCCAGAGAAGGATTTGAGTAATCTTTTGGCACCTGAAAGACGAGCTCGGTGACTTGGAGTTTCCCTGGTATAATTCAGTTAACAACTTCTCAAGTAAAGAGGAATGATAGACTGATAATGCTGACCGGGGATCAGATGGGATTTGCTATCGAGAAGGGTTGCCATGGTTATGATAGTCGATTTGTTATCTTTCACTAGAAGGTCAGTGTATATGAGAACAATATATCATCTGGGCAGAATTCAAAGTACGGTGATGATATTCTTTTATGATGCAAAGAAGGTATATCCGGAGGCGGCAATGCGAAAATGGGCCGGTCGTATTAGCAACTCCGTCTTCTTATTTAGGTAACTTGGAGCGAGGAACGGAGTCCATAAATCCCTCATTGTCCCCATGCCCTATGGGAGTAGTGGTCCAATTATCCCCCCACTCAGTGACACGGAGCAAAACGTAACATGTAGCTGGTATAGCAAAATGCAATAGATGATGAAGCGCACCAGTGAGACAGCCTAGGCTTCTCACGGCAGCAGCACACGTTGCGATTGACGAAACTTTCACGGGATGTCTGCTCGCTGCCAATCAAAAGATGGAGGTTGTTGCGGAGCACTTGGTGAAGTGGGATGGGAAACTGAATCGAAGTACCGATACATTGTTTGACTTGGACTGGATGAAATACAGTTAGACTAACAACTAACAGATCATTAGAAATATCTGATGAAGCTGAAATCATTGATATCATATCTCAAATTTGATATTTAGAGTACCATGGAAATTCCTGGGAAGCAAGAGCAAGTACCCTGAGCTGTGGCTGTGTTGTCTGAGGTCAACTGCACGGCCACACCCGCTATTACAAACCATCCAACCACCAAGGACTTCAACGTTTACAACTAAATCTTACAATCTCCTTGGGAATCTATTTCCATTATCTTTTACACTCTCAAACTCTTCAAATCCCAGAATACCAAAAAGACAGAAACACGGCTCAAGAAGATTAGCATGTCTATAAAGCAATCGCGCCAAGCCCTCCAATTTGTAACGATCACGAACCCAGATGAGATCAAAGACCCAGCGAGACAAAAAGCAATACGTCGGCAGGCAAGACGCAGGGCTAATGCCTCGAATTTGAAGCATTTTAAGCTAACTTTCGACCTCCCAGTCGTTGATGTTCACGCTGGCCCTGAACAGTTGCAGCTGAAGGTGGGGCATTACACCCCTCCAATAGTATATGAGCATCCACAACTAAATGCCGGGCTTTCTTCGTTTGATATCTTGCGTTATACTAACACCAATCATGGATTCATTCCTTCGTCTCTGTCTAATATGAATCATCGGATTTCACAACTCGTCGACTTCAGTAAGGAATGCATTTTGATTCTTCTCCTTCTTTGCCCCTCCTCCCAAGACCAGAATCAATGAACCAAATATAGAACAAGGCAGTGTCTGACATATCACATTCAAAGTGCGCCAAGGAGCTGATGGAAACTTCTGTCCCCTCTTGGACTTTTGGTGGAGCATAGCGCAATTGGATACCACGGCCTTCTTTGTCACGCTCGCAAATGCATCGCGAGCACTCAGCATAATGCATCATCCCTCGGAACCTAAAGAGAGCCGTGAATCTATCACGTTATACACCCATTCAATTCAGTCACTGCAGAAGAGACTTCAGATGCCCGTGGACGGATTGAGCCAAGGGGTCGTCATATCCGTTCTTGAATTTGCGTATCACGATGTGAGAAAGCTTAGATACATTTCCCCATGTGTTGAGAAGGGTGTTAACTGATTGTCAAGTTTCTCGGGCAAGATCTCCCACGCTGGAAGGTCCATATGGGTGGTCTCGTTAAGATCATTCAGCGAAGAGGTGGGATTCAGACTTTATATTCATCTGAAGCGATCACTCTCCTTACCTTCTGGTCTCAACCTCCATTCCCCATTGCCAAGAACTCGGTCTCTGACTAAGATCTCAGGATCGATATTTCAGGCTCCTTTATATTTGATGGCTTGCCATGCTTCCCTTTACCCCACCACCTCGTCACGCAAGTTGTGCAGAAAGCTCCAACGAGCTATGTTCTGCAAAAGTGGAATGTAGCTTTTCCAGAGCTTTCTGATATCACTATCTTTATGTGCCAAGCAGCAAGCCTGTCGAAACACATTGATGAGCGTGCTTCCATCAGTGCTGAAATATGGAGAGACGATATGTTTATAGGCAGGACATTCAACAAAGTTATTTACCAACTTTTATCATTGCCTCGACACACTGAAGAGCTAAAGAAAGGTCTTTCACCAGAGCTAGTAATACGGGAAGCAATGCGTCGAGCTTTCATTACTCTGTTTGCATTGTTGAGAGACAAATTCTCAGTCGTTCCGAGCGGGATCGAGCAGCACCGAAATGGAGTGAAAGAGCTTCTGCTTCAGAACCCAGTTGACTGGTCGGCTTTCCTAGAGCTACGCTTGTGGATGCTGTTTACTGCATGTCTAGCTGCTGAGGATGATGATCTTTCATGGTATATTGTGCAGATCAAAGACACCATGGTGCAAATGGGGATTTCGGGGTGGGATGAGGGTGTGGAAGTGGCGAGGAGCATATTATGGATGGAAGAAACTTTCAGAAGCAAGAGCGACAGAGCCAGAGATTTGTTTAAGCTGTCGACAGTCCATTTATGGGAACACAGCGCTCCGTAGCAGCAATACAGTACTGCCTTCGACATTCGCATGCTAGATCACAACTAGTCCCAAAACGGAATATCACAGATCCCTACTTGCATCGTTCGATCAAGGTAAACTCTCTCATCAAAACCCTTTCACTAATCAGCCCCCCAGAAGACGGACCATGCTGACATTGTCCAGTCTAGTATTCGGCGTTGTGACACGGCACGGTACGGCATTGCAACTAGGCCCGAAATGGAAAATCACAACCCTTGCCTGCATAATGCGGCGAAATCGCGAGAAGCCTCGACGGTTGAATAGCATTAAACTTCGGATCTTCAGAGATGAACATGCTCTTAGCAGAGCGATGGAATGCCAATATTACAAATGGAAGAAAGTTGCCGAATGCTTTTCAATCAAGAGTGAGCGGTGCAGAAGTGTATAAAATGATCTGGAAGTCCGCGTTATATCTCTGGTCAACCAACAACTCTCATCAGTACCTCTTTCAACCGCTTCATCTTCCCAGACTCTTCACAGAATAACCATGCCTTCATACGTCATCACAGGAGCATCCCGTGGAATCGGCGTGAGGAACTTTCAACTCACCTTGATTTCTTCGCTAATCACATCAACCAGTTCGCGCTACTTGACCAACTATCCGAAGATGCAAACAATGTTGTAGTTACTATTGTTCGCAACAAGGCTGCGACCGAAAGTAAAATCACCACGGAGCTCCCAGGAAGAAAAAACATCTTCGTCCTGCAAGGTGATCTCACCGACGTGGAATCTATTAAAGTAAGCTGCTCTTCATCTTGGAAATTGAAGACGTTTCTCACTTACTATATCAGAATGCTTTTACCGAGACCAAGAAGCTTCTTGGAGATAGTCTCGATGTCCTGATCGCCAATGCGGGATACATCTCTGACTACTCTGGTTTCCTTCCACTCAGCGAACTGTACGTACGCATCAACCCAGCCAAACATGCCTTTCCACTAATTCCTGTCCACTCAACAGGGGCTCAGATACTAAAGCTCTAGACGCGGACCTGAACCAGCTGTTCCAAGTAAACGTAGTGGGCAACATCCACCTCTTCAACATCTTTCTACCCCTCATCAAAAACGGCCAGGCCAAGAAAATCGTAACCATCTCCTCGGGCATGTCTGATGAGAAACTCACACTGGAAATCGGACTCTTCGAGGCTGGTCCGTACTCGATCAGCAAAGCGGCCATGAACATGGTGAATGCCAAGTTCCAGGCCGAGTTCAAGAAAGAGGGCATTATCTTCATGGGTGTGTGTCCTGGTAGTGTTGATACGGGGCATTATGACAACCGTACGTACAATTAATTGCTCCACTGTTTGTTTTGTGAAGCTCGCGAGAATGCGTATGCTGATTGGAGATTGTTGGCAGTGTCTCCTGAGGATTTGCAGAGGAATATAGCTATGGGTGGGAAATTTGCTGGCTATGCGCCGGGGTTTAAAGGCTGGGCTACTCCTAGGGATTCGGCGCGCGATGTGTTGAATATCGTTCAGAAGGCCACGATGGAGGCTAATGGTGGTCAGCTGGTATCTCATTTTGGGAATAAGCAGTGGCTTTGAGGAGGGAGGAGGAGAAATAGTGCTACTTATGAGGCCCGTTCCCGTTGTATCTTACAACTTAGCTGTAGCATCAGAACGTTAGCAATCTATCCACCATGGCCAGACTCTATGTCCCATGAGGAAGAATATCCAACCTATCACGTGATACAGGAACTGGAGAGTAGAGTATTGTGAGATGCCTTCATTCGTCGAGAACAAACAACTGCCTGCTGCTAACCTCGAAATAATCTTGGTCCTGTAATGTACAGTAATCCAGAAACTGCTGTGTGAAGGTTTCTCCATCCCCGAAGCAGATCCAATCGCCCGCAAAATCACGACCCTCCTAAACAAGCTTACTGCAAGAGTAATCTTACCGCTGCGGCGCTGTCATCAAAGTCACGAGAAATGTTGCTTTAGCTTGGTCCAGCCGTGCATGAAACCAGTGGTGTCGCGCACGACACACTTCGGTGCTTCATCGACCTCGCTTCGCCGGAACAGCGCTTCATGCGGTCAAGAGAACATCCGAGCATACGGCAGCATGGCGAGGGGAGGGGACGGAAGATTAAGGTTATTGGGGAAATATGGAGCAGGAGCTTGAATTTATCGCAATGCTTGTAATTGCTGCTATGCGAATCCGAAGAGATTGTTGTTCTGCTTGGAAAGCGAGGGAAGGAAGCAGCTCAAGTGATCCCGAGCCTACGCGCCAGTGCGATGAGAATAGGGTCAAACTTGAGGCCGCAGGAGAACAGAAAGGAGGTTCAAACGCCGACTGATGAGCTGCATGCTCGTCCAATGTCACGTCTAAGCGGTTCAGTACCAGGTCAAGCTGATCGGGAAGCCCACGAGCCGTTTGAGAGGCGCGGGGTCAAAACACGTTTCGATTCTACAGCACAGTACTGTTCTCCGTACCACTCTCCCCTATTTGGTCCCTGCCTCCCTGGTGTGGGAGATGGAACAGCACAGGGTCTCTGGTGCGGCTTCAGAGTTTGGAGATCATGCAAGCTGAGCTGCATCTTATTTATGCCTTCGCTGCCTCCCATCTGATCATATGTTCTTGGCTCTTCCATTCATTCCAACCTCCCGACCTACTCTTTTCCCACTTGTTTTATTTTTCTCTTCTTTGATTTTATCTCATAGTAGTAACATTCAAACACCTTCATTCTTTATACCTTAATTGTCGGCCAGTACGACACCAAAGCGCTAGACGCCGTTACTTTCAACTTTCAACTTTCAATCCTAACCCTCACACTCGTTATTTGAGATCTGGATCTTTTACCAAAAAAACAAAACAATACTTCAAAATGCAATTCACCACCGTTGCTTTAGCCGCCATGAGCGTTGCCGGCGCCTTGGGTAAGCTCCCTCTCCTACCAAACCATCCTCAGCATACATAGATAGAAATCTAACAACCCCACCAGCCCAAACAGCAGGAACAACAGTCCACGTCGTCAAAGTCGGCAGTGCCAACGGCTCCCTAACATTCGCGCCCAACGACATCAAGGTCCCGGCGGGCGACATGGTACAATTCCAATTCGCGCCCAACAACCACACGGTCACGCAATCGACCTTTGCTAAGCCCTGCGTGCCCATCTCCCAGACCAGCAACGTGACGGGCATCTACTCTGGCTTCATGCCCGTCAAGGCGGCTGATACTAATACGCCGACGTATACCATCATGGTCAATGATACGAAGCCAATTTGGCTATATTGTAGTCAGGGGAAGCATTGTCAGAGCGGCATGACTATGGTTATCAATGTTGCGTATGTTATCCCTCCCCACCCATCTACCTTGTATCTCTCCCAATATAACAACCCAAATCCTGACATCCTCCCTCCCACAGCGCAACAGGAAACTCCACCCTAGCAGCCTACAACACGCTCGCCAAAGCCGCAACCGCCAACCTCGCCCCCGGCGGAGTCTCCGGCGGCGTCTCAGGCGTAAACTCCTCATCCTCCTCTTCCTCCTCCAGCTCAGGAACAAGCAATTCCGGTTCTAGTTCCGGCTCCTCGACTAGCTCGTCATCAAGCAGCTCTTCCAGCGCAGCAGCAGCGGCGAATACAAAGAACGGGACGTCGTTTGCTACCGCTATGAGACCGAGGTCCGTGGAGGCCATGTCGTTGGGAGGGTTGGTTGCGCTGGGGTTTGCGGTTTTGTTTTAGATGTGAGTGATGGAGGGAAAGAAAGGGGGGGAGATGGCATACATATATGTGATATACAGTTCGGGCGTGTCAACATGTGGGCGGGAGTAGTAATTCTAGAGTTGGGGATATCTGCGTATATTGGGGCGAGGAAAAGAGAAGCATGGTTGGTTTTTGGTTGATTTGTTATTATTAAATCCGCGCTTGATGACGCGATGGAGATTGATTACCTAGACGTTGGAATACCATGCATGCATACTGATGCCGTGCCATATATACATTTCTTGCTCTACCTACACTGCGCCAGCCTGCCTGTACCTTTCCGTTCTTCCTTTTCATATCCGTACATGTATAGAAACACAATATTCTTACAACCCCAGCCCTCTTCCCATTCCATCTCCACGAGAACCACTTCCATCCGTTCCTGTAAAGGTGATACAATTAGGTATATAGATGAAGTAATAGCCTCCTCTTCCACGTCAACATCCACATCTATCTTCTAAGCAAATACCCATCCCCTCACTTCCCCTCCGGCCTGGCCCTAGCACTCGGCCTCGCCGCCTCAGCCTTCGCACACAGCGTCTGCAACGGCCCCTTGGTCTCCCACCCCGGCTCCCTCTTTACGCGTCCAATCTTCGTATATTTCGGGCTGTTCTCGAAGAAATCAACCCAGTGCTTCAGCGCTTTGTGGACTTCGAGCTTCGCGTTGCGTTTCTCGAGCGCCTTGATGTTTTTCTATTGCGTTTGGTATTAGCAAATAATCTATCAATCAAGCAAGCAAGCAAGCAAGCAAACATATACAACCCGCGCAAAGGAGGGAATGTAATGTAATGTAGCAACGTACCAGTTCACCACTCTTATACAGCCCATCAACCTCGGCATCATCCCTCGGTATAAACGCCCATTCCGCACCCCTGAGATCAGGATTCCGATCCTCCGTAAAGCAATTCGTCACAAACGCACGACTGGCGTCCGCGCCCGCGAAGAAGCTGTAGCTGCCACCGGGGCCGTAGAATTTGCGGCCTGCTGAGACGTCGTAGATTGTGCCGTTGATGGCGAGGAGGATGGGGAGCTCGGGGTTCGTGCCGTCGTACAAGGCGAGGTCGGCGTCTGTGTACTGTTTAGGTCCGGCCTGTGTGGTGGGCGTGGTTAGCAAGATATTATTGGAGTTGGAAATTGGAAATTGTAGTTTGGATCAAGGGGCGAGGGGAGAAAGGGAAGGGGGGAGATTACCATATAAGCCTTCACGACATCTAACCTCGACCACTTCGGTCTCTGTACACCCCAGAAAAAGCTCTCCCCCGTAACGAAATAGCTCAGCGCCGAGCTAGCCAGCAGCACGAAGACGAGCGCGCGCAGGATATCGAGGAGCGGGAAGCCGCTGCCGTCTTCTTTCTCGAGGACTTCTTTGGGGATGGGTTTGGGTTTGTCGTTGTCATTTGAGGGCGCTGGTTTGCGTTGGCGTATATCTGGCATTTTCGGATGGAGGTGGAGGATGGGTGGAGAGAGGAGGAAGAGGGAAGAGGGAGATGTGCTATGATCTGGTGTTGTAGGTGTTTACTTTAGGCTGGTGGTTATTGGTGAGGTTGAGGGTTCCGTTTAGCCTGTTTTTGAAGGGGTAAACTCTACCGAAATTGGGGTTCTGGAAGTCGGGATCTTGGGCTTCTTGTTTAGGAGGGGATCTGCTGGAGAAGAGATGGGTGGAGTGGGGTTATGTAGAGGCTGACAATTCTTTTTAAAAGAAATCTCAATGCCCAATCATGTCCCATGCCAATGTTTCCGTGTCGAACCACTTTAGATGGTGAAAGGAAAGGTTGCATTAGATTCACGTATCACCGTCATGATCACAGTCACGGTATCACACAAGAAAAGCATGCGAGAAAATTTGTGTCGTCAAGAAGCAATTCGATTGGATATGCTACACCGGAGAAAGACCCATGCCCATTGCAAATGCCCAATACCATGCCCTTCACTCGCCGTATCTACCCCATGGTTGATCTCGAGGTAAGGTGGTCATGACATCGTTATCTTAACAGGTGATTGAAAGCCTATTCCGCAGTGATCTCACGAGCTATACCGCTGTTAGTATCTACAGGAATAAAGAGTTTGTGACGGGAAAAGACTTACTGTAGATCTGCAACTTGCTGTGACCAACAACCTTCTTGATTTGTCCCTTCTCCTCCAAGTCCGCCAGGCATCTCCGCGCGAGGGAGCCGTTGATCTTCAATCTGTCGACAAGGGTGGCAACTGTGATGAGACGGTATGATTGAACATCTTTGTAGAGTTTGTCGGAGGTGGCTTTGTCGAGGATGACGGCGTGTTGGGCCTTGTCCTTGACTATATATGTGTTAGATTTGAAGCCATGAAATATAGAACGAGGTAGACAAACCCTTTCCCTTAGACCACTGCAGTTTGTAACGCAAATTAGCATTGATGTTCCGTATTTGAAAGCATAGGAGATGAATTCAGAGCTTTTGCGGTAATTGACTTCTAAGTCTAGGCCTGCTACTTGGCAATGACCTTTACTGGATGTGTGCTTGATGTTCTGAAATCCTTGTCCTCCATAATGTTGATACAAGATGGAGGATAAGCGCTTCTAGATTCCATCAAAGCCGACACCGAAGAAGCAACACCTCCCGAAATATCAAGCCCACTGCTTAGCAGGCTTTGTGTAATGAAGGCCATAATTCTGATTCAATCTCATCCATGTGGCGACTCGCGGAAAGTTGAAGGTGAAGTCGGTGCCGGATCTGTAAACAGACGGTCACCCCCAAAAAACCCCGCCCCGAGCCTTATAGCCATCATTTGTGAATGTCCCACTTCGAGGAGAACATCATCCCAATCATCATTATCGCATTGAAACGGATTGGATGACGGCGCTTTATAGAAAAATGTGGTCGGGTTGGAGATAAACCTGTTGATGGGACTAACCTTCTTCTTTTCTGTAGAACAATAATGTTAGCTTTCTATTTATTTGATTCTCTGGATATACAACTAGGGTGAACATTGCTGCAGGCTCAATTTTGACGTTCTGGGGATATTTTTGGTATTTTCATGGAAAATGCCCCGCTTGAGACCTTCAACTTTGTGCCACATCGAGTCGGAAATTCTCAGAGGGGATTCTTACGTTTCTTAGCTCCGGTGTTTGCTGGAGCCATGGCTGCGGTGATACGAATTTACTTTGACGTTATTCGTAGAGGGTGGTGTCGTGAAGTTTAGAAGGAGGTTGAGTCGTTCTGCGATGCCTTTTCAGAGTGTGCAAAGGTTTTCGCTTGTCTGACCAACCAGACGTTAGCGCTGCGATCCATTCGCACATCGATTTTTCCGCGCGCCCAATATTCGAACCTCAAATCTCGAAGACTCCGTGAGAACACCCGACAATCCATTCCTTTGCCTCAACATCCCGCCAAAATGTCTGAAGCAGAAGAGTCCGTCGAAGTTACCCCTTCTGGATATGAAGTACTACCAAAGGAGGTGACCGCTGAGATCGGCAGCGTCAAGCTCTTCAACAAGTGGTTCGTACAAATAAATCGCGGGGGAAAAGGACAATTGCTAACTAGAGAATACAGGAGCTACGAGGATGTCGAAATCCGTGATATCTCCTTGACGTAAGGATCCCATAACAATCATATACTGGGAATGGCGCATTGGCAGATGGAGGACTAACATTTCGCAGCGACTACATCCAAATCCGCGCCCCAGTCTACATCTCCCACTCCGCCGGTCGATACGCACAGAAGCGATTCCGCAAGGCACAATGCCCCATCATCGAGCGTCTTACGAACTCCCTGATGATGAACGGTCGTAACAACGGAAAGAAGCTCATGGCAGTCCGCATCGTTGCCCACTCCTTCGAGATTGTATGTTGAGCCTACAAGCAGGAGGAACACAACTAACAAACCGCAGATTCACATCATGACTGACCAAAACCCTATCCAAGTCGCCGTCGATGCCATCGTCAACTGCGGACCCCGCGAAGATTCCACCCGAATTGGTTCAGCTGGTACCGTCCGTCGTCAAGCCGTCGATGTCTCTCCTCTCCGCCGTGTCAACCAAGCCATCGCTCTCCTCACCATCGGTGCCCGTGAGGCTGCGTTCCGAAACGTCAAGTCTGTTGCTGAGTGCCTGGCGGAAGAGTTGATCAACGCTGCCAAGGGAAGCAGTAACTCGTATGCCATCAAGAAGAAGGATGAGCTGGAGCGTGTGGCCAAGTCCAATCGGTAAAGGGTTATTATGGTTCTTTGCATGGTATGGGGTTTCGATTTGCTGGATGGGCGATAAGGTTGCGTTTGTCACATAAATGACTATTGAATCCAAAATGCCCTTGACAAATTGTATGTTTGGAATGCTGAGTTTGGTGTATGTGATGTATTGAACGTTGGGAACTTCCTTACGGATAACCGATGAGATGCTTCCGACAAACCGAAACCTGGGGTTTTGCAAGGTTGAGAAACCTGAATTTGCTCAGTTCAAACTTCACTGTCTCATTCCGTACCGCACATTCTGCCCTTGAATTACTAAATCCCCTTCACAGTGTTTTCACCCAGTGCAGGCTATCTTTATACTTGCTTGTTCAATCCGACTTTCGCTTACGTGTTGTAACCGCCTTGAGACTTGAATTTCCTACAATCAATTGAAGATTGAAACTGCTTCCTAAATACCTTATTTAGAAAGGGGAGATCCCAGGTCCGATACCCAACAAGATGCAAATGTTACCAGCGAATGAAGCCCCAACCCTACCCATACCCATACCTATCTATGGACTAGAATGTCTCAATGTCATATCCGAAAACCCGGGACGACTGCAAATGTGGAGTGAAATCTATTCTATGTATGCACAATAAACACACTCGCAAGGAAAATGCACAATTGAAGTCTTTTTGCTTAGTTCCGAGCTCTCAATAGACGGCTTAATTCCAGGGGGAAAAAGAGGGAAAAGAAGAAAGCATACTATATTGGTTCCTTGAAGAGTCAAGTCAAAATATACATTTTCTCAAAGCGAAAGGGACATTATAGAACAGAATGTGAAAGGTCGCTGTCTTGACCCAATAGGCCACGGCTTCCTTGCTGAGCCGGACATGCGGAGCTTGTCTTGCAAACCGGTAGCGTACACAGATTGACAGATGTGGTGGATTGACCGAATCCACCTGCAAATTGAAATACAAGAGCCTCAAATATTGAATGTTTTACAGGGTTGAAAATTTCCATCCCCTTTCCACAGTCGTTGCTCCGCCAGAGATACCCCCTGGTCTTGGCGATCGGTGTTTGTACCGAGTCGTGAACCGGCTTCTACGGTTTGTATGCTGGAAGAAAAAGAGTAAAAGAGGGAAGAAAGAGAACTATTTATTAAAAGTTGAGCAATTTAATCGTACATATCTCCTATAGAAATTTAAATGTATATATGTGAAATATCAAGCATTTGCTCTCTTTTGGGGTTTCCATTTTCCGTCATCTTTGCACCGTAAATTACACCACGTGACCATAGCCTCGGGGAATCTCGGCTCGTTAGCTCAAGCTGGCCTTCAAATTTCCTCCAGGATCCCTTTTCCCGCATACAAAAACTTTGTCGAGACCTCGCATCTCTTCAACTTCTACATCCACAATCACATCCTCTTCTCTTCTCTCCCCAGTCCTCAAGTCTCCTACTTCATACATCTCCCCTCAGTCCTAGATCGTTTGATCCTCCGTCGCAATCATGAGCAACGAACCTCCAGTCAAGCAGTCCGTCATGGGCGTGTACGTTTAATCCTGTTTTCTTCTCTTCCCTCCCTCGCAGCCGAATCATCATGATCGCGACCAACTCTTCCTATACGAAGTTTGGCCATCGCCATTCAGCATCAATGGAGCTCAATTGGTCTCCTGCAATGTCATAGATGTGCGCTGTGCGCTTTATCATAAAGTTGACACCTTTGTCGATACTCAATGGCACTGCGATCAATTTTTCCTCGGTCTTCCACCCAACCTCTAGCATCATCAAGCTGACGTTCTCACCCGCAGTCCTCCTTTCGTTATCGACTTCTTGAGTATGTATACCTCTGCTGCTACTTCGTATCGCTATCGCCGTCGAATTCCATCGACATCGATAGATAAAAGCCTTGTGAGGGAATTTCACGTGCAGCAGTGCTAACCCGCGATAACAGTGGGTGGTGTATCCGCCGCCGTCTCAAAGACTGCCGCAGCTCCCATTGAGCGTGTCAAGCTGTTGATCCAAAATCAGGTATGTATAGAGCCCTTAACTCCGTTTCAATCTTTTTTTCAGCCTTTGCGGTTATGCGCATTGGGCCAACCCCTGGCCAAGATTGTCAACACATGCGTAGAATGACGATAGATCTTATCTGCATTGCACATCTTGACATCTGCCTATCCATCGTCCTGCCAGCTCAATGTAACACAAACTAATACCATATCAGGAAGAGATGTTGAAGTCTGGCCGTCTGGACCGGAAGTTCGAGGGTATTGGAGACTGCTTCAAGAGAACCATTGCCAACGAGGGTGTTGTTTCGCTGTGGCGTGGTAACACCGCCAACGTTATCCGATACTTCCCTACCCAAGCCCTGAACTTTGCGTTCCGTGACACCTACAAGTCCATGTTCGCTTTCAAGAAGGAGCGTGATGGATACGCCAAGTGGATGGCCGGTAACTTGGCATCCGGTGGTGTAAGTTTCCCTGAATACTCCCAACCTGAAACCCAAATCCTAACAATATAAATAGGCTGCCGGTGCTACTTCCCTCCTGTTCGTCTACTCCCTCGACTACGCCCGTACCCGTCTCGCCAACGACGCCAAGGGAAAGACTGGTGGTGACCGTCAATTCAACGGCCTGTTAGATGTCTACAAGAAGACTCTTGCCACCGATGGTATCGCCGGTCTTTACCGTGGTTTCGGTCCTTCCGTTCTTGGTATAGTCGTTTACCGTGGTCTGTACTTCGGTCTTTACGATTCCATCAAGCCCGTTCTCCTGGTTGGTCCTCTTGAGGGCAACTTCCTTGCCTCCTTCGCTCTCGGATGGGGTGTCACCACCGGTGCCGGTATTGCCTCATACCCTCTCGATACCGTCCGTCGTCGTATGATGATGACGTCTGGTGAGGCCGTCAAGTACAAGTCTTCCCTCGATGCTGCCCGCCAGATCATCGCCAAGGAGGGTGTCAAGTCTCTCTTCAAGGGTGCTGGAGCCAACATTCTCCGTGGTGTCGCCGGTGCCGGTGTCCTGTCCATCTACGATCAAATGCAGGTCCTTATGTTCGGAAAGGCCTTCAAGTAGATGCTTCTCTTGTGTAGTTGTAGAAATTGGTGATGGGGTGGGTAATTTGTGCTAGTGGTGGTGTAGCGCTGTGGTGGATGGTGGAAGTGGGCGCGGCAGGCAGAAGTTAACCAACATCCATTGCTTATGGTGTTGGAGCAACTTGCAGTTTGTACTTTGGATCTTCTGTCAAAGTCGCTGCTGTACTTTATTACCAGGCAATTCCCTGATGTGTTCCTCTTTGCCTTCCTTGCTGGCTTGCGTCTTCGCTGGGTTCCTTCTTTCTTCTCTTGGTCTTTCTCATGCATACGTCGATAGATTATGGAAGATGGGAAGGGGGTGGTCATAAAAATGGAATGGAAACATTCAATCTATTTACTCTCTTTGTGACTCGTGACTCGTGAGCTTAGACATACTTAGGTAGAAGGAAAGTTATCATTTGTACTTGTATCAGGAAACCTCCCATGACTGTCGACCTTATTTACAAACAACCCTCAAACGCAAATCGCTCACTTCTATTCTGCAGACGCTACGCCTCTCCAATTCTCCTGGCTTCTCTTTGCGGAAAACATGAACCCCATTATCTCTTCCTCTTCTTCTTTCGTCTCGCGATGTAGCGTATCTATGTCTGAAAGGCGGGAGTTGGGAATGCGGAGCTATCGTACTTCGTTATGCGGGTGAGTGCTTGTAGGTGTTGTTAGGAGTTTGTTACTCTTTAGATAAAAGTATCAGACGGGAATGAACAAGGTTTATGAATGTACTGGAGCACAAAATCTCATGGGTTAGTGTCATAGCCCCTCTTGAAGAGGCATGACATATTACTAAATCAAACAAATGAGCATATATCGTTAGCGATCTATTAGAACAAACGACAGATATTTACTTAGCAAACTATTTAAAAAATACTTCCTTAGCTTCTGCAACCCGCTAGTCAAAAAACGAAAAGTATGATTACCCTTCTAAGTTTAGAGTCAACAAAAGAGAAGAAAGGTTCGCCTAGTTTAGTTTACGTTCGGATTTCTCCTAATAGCACCTTAAACTCAGACTACATCCTCCTCCAAGTAACTCTCCGACTATGGTACTTGGAGCCTGACTCTCTATCACTCTAGACTCCTTGATGGTTAAGGCCTAGCTAATTACTCCGTTCGACTTGAGATTTGGCAAGGAAAGTTAAAGTGACTAGTATGTGTGCAAGTGGTTATGGAGGTTTGATCGTTTAGCGTCTGTTCCCGGACGGTGGGCCTTCGAGTGTTAGTTTTTAGCAATTAATTGGGAAGTTGCTAGCAACTAGGTTATTTTGAGTTATTTTTTTACTTTGAGTGGTTATTGGCTTATTTTGGTTTATGCAGATATGCCATTCAATCGTGAGGTGAATGGAAATCTACGTTAAGACGCCCCCGATGAGTGATTGGCAATATCGCAGCACTCTCTACGAGACTCTAGCTTGCTCTCCTCCTAGTGTATAGAACTCCTATGACTCATCCGCGTAAACCTGATTAGCTCGTCACACAACGCTCTTGACACCTGGTTGCCTAGATTCTCGCAGACGAGTTTCTCGATTTCGGCTCAGCCGCAAGTGCAACTTTCCAGGATGTGAAAAGGGAGAAGGAAGAATGACAAGCATGAATTATTATGTATTAGGCTTTTCATTCACGCATGTCTCTGATAGGGGCGGACACCTGATGGCTAACGAAGATAGTACTATAGCGGAAGAGTATCCGTTAGCGAGTGGGGGCTGCTGTTAATTAGATTGTAATATCTAAGACTTCCTTCCTTGTGGGGCAAGAGAACTCTATGGCGAGGATTGACTTGGGGATTGTTGGCGGTAAGTTTGAATGGACTACAGTTGAGAGAGGAGAACTTGAAATATGGTTTCTTGCAAATCCCAAACTTCTCACTTGAACAAGATCGAAACGCTTCCATAGACCAAGGCTCTTTCCAGGCCCTTTTAATGCGAATACCACAAAGATCCTAGAAGCTCACTGTGACAATATGAAAGTTCCTAACTGAGACCTTGGGCCAAGTAAATTTGATAAGGGCATCCCATGAATTGCCTTTCCTCTGCCAACAAAACTATACTCTAGAACAACCCTCTGAATTCCAGCTATCGTGAAGAGATCATGGACATGTCTAGCATAACCGCCCCCGCCCAAACTGAGAGCATTCCTATTCTTTACCATCAAGCTGACTGCGGAGCGAGCGAAGGGAACTTCAATAAGAAAGCTCTAACGGGAACACACAACTACAGCCATACCAATGTCCCTCAAGAGAGGCCACTTTCTTGGCCCCAGAGATAAGCAAGAGCTCTCGAGTATCACTCTTACTCGACTCTTTCCAGAACGGCTTCAAGAGACTAGCAGAAAAGTCACTTGAGTATTACGACACGCAGTTCACCATAAGAATATATTTTTAGATACAAAAGACCCAAGTCTCACAGAACTATTTGGAGCTCACGTCCGCCGCTAGCCATTGCCTCTCAACCTCTTCGGAATCAACCAATCATAGTAGAGAATTTTGGAGTGTGGTATTCACTTAAGAGTTCACTCTCCTTGACTGCTTGGTGGTATTGTCCGTAAGCGAGAGAGCTTCTTCTTCCTCTTCGCTCCGCGCGCACACCTAAACATCTTCGACAGCAACAATTCACACAAACAGAACACCTCGCGCATACCACAACGATGAAGTTCGAGCAATCCAATAACGGTATGCTCCCGTACATCCGACTTGAGTTGAACCTTCTGACAACGTAGACCTCGACATGGAGAGCAAGATCAGGGACGTTGACAACGCCTTGCATTTGATCAAGGACAATGTCAAGCTCACTGGCAGCGCCATTCAACAAGTTGCAGGCACCTTAAACAACATGGTAAGCGAAGTCACGAAGATTGAGAACAACATACTCGCCGCCGAAGACGCCCTCAAACACCTCAACGCGCTCAGCCTGAAGAACAAGGAGGACGCACAGAAGGAGGTTGATGGAGCTTTCGACAAAGGCAAGGAGTTCGCGATCAAAGAGCTCAGCGACACCATCATGAAGAATCAGGAGGACGATCGCATTACATACAATACAGCTCTGGCCCAAGCAAAAGAAGAAGCACGCGTCGAGCTCGAGGCCGCTGTTCTCAAAGCTAGAGAGGATACGATCAAGGAGCTCACCTTTGCTATTACCAACTTCAGTGTCTCGAGGTCTACATCTGGCATCAAGCCTGAGGAAAAGCCAGAGGACATCGTCAATGGAGCTCAGCTTCTGCCCAGGTATACTTCCGAAACAAATTCACTTACATCGTTTGGGGTAATGTGCGATGAATTGAGCCGACACACAGCTGGCTACCTCCGCACGCTGAACAACGCGTACAGGATCGAAATCAGCAGCGTCTCTAACATGTTCAAAGTCCATCGACAGCTTTATACCTTCCTATTTGGCACGAACGAATTGGGAGAGAGCGAGGCACAGGCAATTATTGACGCGCTAGTGTTCAAACAAGGTATGCAGATCGCTCCGGCCACAATTCTCTCAGTCAAGAAGGCTTTTCTTCAACTCGGTCTTGATATTGCCATCCTCGAATATCGCAGTCTTCCGACCTTTCTCAGTAGCTGCAATGCTGCTTTTGATGAGGCAATCACTAGGGATGGGTCCTTGGATGGGTCACATTCGGTGCAACTCGTACAGACGGCACTTGAGAGACAGACGGTGGCTCGTGGTTATTTGCATGGATGGGAAGCAAAGGCTGACGCAGGTAAGACTCCCACATTGCGAGTCCGTGAGGCATTGTCCTGGGCGGCTTCACTTCGTAATATTTGACGGTTAACGATAGGTACAGTTCTACCCAATGAAGGAATGCGTAAGTCATTTGAGAAAGAGGTCTCCAAAGGCTGTCTCAACGGCTTGAGGATATTGCAACCCACGGATTTCCCGGATCAAGAGAAGTTCAAAACGATTAGAACGAAGGTCGGATTGTGTTGCCGGTGCAAGGACTGCAGGAAGGGGCTGGGTATTGAATGATTGGTTGACTTCGTATTCTGACAGTTTCTCAAACAAGTCATTGCAGGAGTATTCGTCGCTGCGTTGTTGCTTGGTCAAACTTACGTATATACCAGAATGGATTTGCTTGACTGTGCAGCATTTGCATCTAAAGGATTTTATTTGTTTTGAAGTTTTCAAACCTGCAAAGGGACGGTGTGTCGTTGGTTCTGCCGTATGGGGAGTAGTGCCTTCCTTCGCGCTTCAACGCGCCTCTTCCTCAAGCAACCTGTGACATCGCGTGCATGGAACGCCGAGCACCAGCCTCGAATAATCCACGATATTCGGAGCTCGAGACAGTTCCAATATCTATCGTGGAAAATGTCCCCAACAGGCTCAGGCTGCGCCAAACAGCTTCGCCGTATTATGTTTTGTTTCCTATCTTCGATCCCGAGATACCGTACTGCCTCCCACCATCAGCCATCAGTTTCACTGACAATAACTAGCGAATCAGTGATGGGTATTCTCCCAACGTCTAACCAGCTGAGATCGCAAACTTACCTCGAGGCACACCTTCAATCCGTGGCGTTGCATTACTCCACCCGAAGCTGGACAGCTGTCTTCCATGTCCCACCAACACGGTCCATACCCTGCCACACCACATGCGACCCCTCTTTGTCTGACTACGGATAAGCTTCAGCTGGCTGGACATGGAGATGCAAAGCGAGGGAGAGCAATGTGGAATTTTAACCGTGGTCTATGCGAAACGGCTTCTCCCCCGCTGTGTCGATTCTCACCCGCTTGGACCACGCGTCCTAAAATAGATCGATTAACCTTTGAGCTACCCTTTCCACCACAACACACTTTGAGCACCCATATCATGCTTACTTGGGACCTCCCAATGCCTCCGTTCCGATGAGGCCCTATATGAATATCATGCTTCGATGGGACTTTCCCTATCGCTTTGCAATTGGTGCTACTGAAGTCGTTCTATTGTCCTGGGTTCTCTTTGGAATGGAAATATGACTATGAAACTCTCGTCGGTTCAAGTGTAATAACTTATGGCCTTTCGAGGCGTGCCCCGGGATGGGGACGGTATCGGTGAGGCTGTCACTACGGATAGGGCGGTTGGAATTCGATCTCCGAATCCAAGTGCCAGGGGACATTCTCATACAAGGACGAACTCGAGGCTTTTGACAGAAATCCATGGATTACTTCAAGGTCCCAGGAGCCAATTCGAATACGATGCCACCGCAAATTATAAAAACCTTGCTCCCCCAATTATTGACAATCCGAACACGGAGAAGAAGAAGCCAATTCATGTACCTGATTGGGCCAGTGTACCAGACTCTCTTGGAAAGAATAGGACGGAGCATGTGAAATTGCTTGTTCTGGATGTGATCTTGATAGCGATTTCGATTCCATTCTTTGTGCTCGCTGGTGTGGTAATCGTGATGGATGGGGAGAATGTCGACTTGCACCCTTCGAATGCTTTGGACCAATGTATCAAATGCGTGAGTGGTTTCTTCGAGCAGTTCAACAAGCCCAACCTCTACACCTTTAATTCGGCATGAAAATTCTAACTCTTTCAAGGCTGCTACACTCTTTCCCCTATTGTTCTCCTTCATCGTGGGAAGAGCTATCATCAAACTCGCTTCTTGGACCTTGGAGCGGGGAAGCACTCTTGGAAAATTGGAAAGCTTGATGGGGAGTCGAACGGTAATAGGGGCTATCGTCACCCAGCTACAACTATGGCCCTTGACATTTCTCGGTCTCGGGCTTATTGCTTTGTGGTGTATGTCTCCTTTAGGTTCTCAGGGTATACTTCGAATGTTGTCTACGACCGACAGACTTAATTCTGCTTCTTCAAATGTAGGGTATGCTAGTACACGGCAAGCAATTTACTCCGCTGATCTTCAACCTCAAAACACCTGGCTTCCTGGTTTTGCAAGCCTGTTTGGTGCAGCTTTACTTGCACCTGTAGCAGTCAAGACTAGTGCCATGGATCTGTGGGGAAACGTCAAAATTCCTCTTTTGTCCAGCCTCTCTGGCATTCCTCAGGATGAAAATGGGTGGCAAAAGGTCCCACAGAACAATCACTCTCTCACCTACGCATCCCTATTCGGAATTCCAATATCAAGTCTCCCTGCCGGTAATACGACATTCAACGTCGAGTCCACATACTTGGAATTGGCTTGTTCTAACAGAAGTTCCACAGTCACTCGACTTTATGCCCCCAATTCCACACAAGGAGGTGTCTTCTACAATCCTGGTTTAATATCCACCTATGGTCCCTTTCGAAGTGGGGTCAATATCAACTCGGACACAGCTTGGGCAATCGGATATCTAGGTACGGATCTGGAGTCACTGCTCCCTTCATCGAAAAATACTACAGACCAGTGCCTCGACTGCCTTCCGACGAATCTCACGGCGCCATCTACGCTGCCAGGATTCCTACTTTACCAAGACTTCGAAGGCGCTCATAATGTCACATCCATCTACTGCACACCATCACAAGCATACATCGAATCTACTATCTTTTGCACCCAAACACCAACCGATCAATCCTGCACGACTATCGTCCAGCGTCCCTCCTTGCTGTTCCATACCCCATCGACAATTACCTCTTTGAGCTTCAGCTCAATTGTTAACAGTCTCTCGGAACTTCTTCCCCTTTCCATACCAAAGCTTTCTGGGGTAGACACCATGCAAAACTATATTATTTCACCCCTTGACAATAAATATATCGAATCCGCACAGATGTCGCGCAACACAATAACTCCCGCAACCTCATACATCTCATCTCCAGCGACAGAATCGCGACTCCTCGACGTGCCACTCGAAGATTTCTCCGTCCGGCTTTCCCAAATCCTCAACACGTATCTCCAAGGCAGCATTCAGAACTCCACGACCTACCTCACAGGCTCCGCACTTCCTCCCTCCACGATGATCGCCACAACGTCTGCAGAATTGGCATCCCAAGTCAAAAGCCCAACCATCACAGTCCCGGCTAACACCACACAGCTCATCCAAGTATACTCCACCTCCTACCCATGGCTCCTCATTTTCCTCCTCTCAAACACGATCCTTCTCCTCTCCGCCATCGCCGCCGCTCTCCTCTCCCGCCTCACGCTCGCGCGCGATTACCTGCCCTACGTCTCCTCCCTGCTGCGGGAATCGCAATTCAGCTCCATGCCCCGCGGAGGCGTGCGGCGTGCTGGGTTGGCGAGAAGTCGGGATTGTAGGGCGTTGAAGGTTCAATTGGGGGATGTGGGGGATGTAGCTGCTGGGTGGAGGGTCGGCACGGGGGTCGCGGTGTCGGTTGGGAGGATGGCGGTGGGGGATTGGGGTGGAGATGGGGATGGAAGGGAGTGGGGGGTTGAGAGGGTGAGGGGTGGGAGGTTGTATTTGTGAGCGGGATAAAGTATTTTTGGTCTATCTTGAGCCTTCGGATGGAGTGTGTTTGGTTTGGTGAACATCATCGTTGAGGAACTCTCGTTTCCTCCTGTTCCCTAGATATGAGCAAGTGACCGCGTCATGAAATGTGATTTTCCCAAGCTCATCTGTTAGCCAGCGTTATAAAGCGCAGGTGAACGGCTTTAGTTGCCTATCAACTGCAAGATTGAAGCAATAATAACACAACATCAGTGATTTTCCTATTGCATTGCATTGCATACATACTCTCAAGATTAACTACTGAGTTTCAAAACCCTCCGTCCAGTAGCGCGTAGTTGCTTCTTGCGTGATACGACTCTGAAGAGGGATCTGGGTCCTGGTCAATTGTTGTCGGTAAGAACATTCGTTCATTATTCATTCACGGCCTTGAGTGGCGACAGCTTGAAGTGAGCAGAGGGCGTCTGCACATCAAAGCAGCCTAAGTACTTGGAGCGGGGTGTATAGGTTATTATGGTATTGATTTTTGGAATTTGGAATTTAAGATTGGGGGCATGTGATGGGATAATGTGAAGGTCTTTATGGGAATGTTTGGGATAGTATTTGTGATTAGGTAGAAAGTATTGCTGTATAAGGTACGCTGTGAAGCTATGGCTGCATTGCAATGCCTAGACTGCTCATCTCCAACCTGGAAGGAATTGCTGTTTTTTTTTTTGCTCGACGAGTTAAGTCATATGCATGTTGGTGTATCAAAATTTGAATTCTAAAATTCATCAACTCTTATATTCTTCAAGCATCACAGGGAGGTAGATGCATGTCCTGCGAAAAGTGGCATTAATAATAGGACTTTGGGGGTCACCTCAGGTGACTCGATTTTAGTTTAATTGTATATGCTTTTGAAGTGGCTTTTGAAATGAATTGTTGCCACTGTTTTAGTTGCGCAGAAAGTGTTACTAAGTCAAGGGATGGAAGAATTCGAGGGGGGGGGGGGGGGGGGGTTGTCTGGATGACTAGTCTATAGGCAATTTCATGGGTCGTTCGGGCAGCCGCCTTAGGTGAGATTTGTAGAAAGGTTGTGGAAGGGATGGGGTGTGCTTTCTAATTTTCTCAACCGGTGAGCCGATATGTTCAGCCCCTTTAGGCTTGGTTGTTAATAGACGGCACGATAGGATATATTTGTTTACGTGACCAGGACATCTCACCCATCCTTTGACTAAGACATTATTACATTTACCTTGAGTCTTTATCCTTGGAAAGACCAAGACCGCTGAAAGCGTTCAGAAAAGCCCATAGTGACGAAAACTACTAATCGCTAATGAATCTCGTGAGACTTTACTAACACTTATTAATTCAATAGTAAATGGTGACTTCATAGGCTTATCTGCATAATCGTGTGTAGACAGGTCGGCCGCTTCACGGGATCATATTTCAATTATTCTTTTACCTAAAGGGAAGCACCCCTAAAAATTCACTAAGTCTCGGAAAATCCTAGCTTGTCAGCCTCTTAACCTTCCTGTATTACTACTTATAAATCTAGAGTTAAGGTGAGGCATATAATACGAGGCAGACGAATATAATAGCAGAGAAGCTATTGTAGAACCATCCTGCAGTTTTCAGTGGTATAACAAATCCCAGTCGCTGTAAAATGTTTTAGTTCATCTCTTAGTAGAGCTACTAGATGATTTGATTATCAGTTTTGGAAGAATATTAAATAAACTGCTTGTCAAACTAGCTCTTCTAGGATGTGTAGCATATATGAAAAGGCTAAGGCTCCTTTGGCTCTTGCTTCTTTATCAGGATTGAATCCGATTGAACCACCTTTCCTGGTTGTTCCATGATAGGGCGTCGTATAAGAGGTCATATATACTCATTATTCACTATCACTTAGACCTTCCACGTAAACAAACTTCGATTCATTTTACACGAGTTCTTTATAACATACACTAAGCGAATATAACACTTTATTTATTGTTGATCTGTTTACATATAGCTATAATTAGTATAGGACTTCCGTCTAGAAAGCTAGACGTCCTTGACTTGCCCAAAGAAGGAGCAAAGATTACTACTTCCGAGTAAGTCTCACAAAACTCTAGCTAAGTGTGAATTCGGGTCGACTTGCCAAACGACGCCAACTAAGCCCCTTTCCACTCTCCTTTTTGCTCGCTTAGCATATAACAATAACCAAACAACCCGAAAACTTCAATTTGATATAGTCGTTGGCTAGCGAACAACCTTTCTAGCTCCGTCATTATCAGGTCAGGTCGAGTGGCAAATGATCGCAAAGCAACTGCAGCCGAATCCTGACCAATCACTCCTCCATCGTCCTTCAGCCAAAAGCGGATTCCGTATTTAAATCATCGAATAACCCACCCCCCCTAGAACACTTGACATAACCAACACTAAACTGCCATCACAGACTATTGTCACTACTCCTAAAAAAGCATACGACTATTCAGGGCAGAGATAGATGCAAGTATTGCCTACAGCACACAAAATGCCTAGCCTCAAAAAGAAGATCATCCCTTCCAAGGAGCAAAATCTCAACGATCCAGAATTCGAGCAGCGCTGCTATTTGACCCCAGGCGACAAGAAATTCGAAGTCGTAACCTGGCACGTGAACAACATCCGGCACCTAATCAACACTCCTCGCCGACCTCGTGGCCCTGTTGACCGCTTAACCCCTCTCAAGCACTTCATCAGAGACCACGCCTACCCGCCCATCATCTGCCTCCAAGACCTGCGCATCCATCGATCCGATGAGAAGATCATGACCGCGATCAAGAACGCAGTCGACGCCGGCGACGGTCCAAACTACGAAGTGTTCTTCTCATTGCGAGGAGCTGCCGCCGAGCATTTCAAGTACGAGCTTCGCGAGGCCGATGGCTATGTCTATAAACCATCCTCCTACCAGCCGAAAAAGGAAATCTCAAGCGAGTGGGCCGGTGTCTGCACGCTCGTTCGCCAGGACTGGAGCGCCTGCGTTGTGGCCGAGGGTACCGGCCAGCGACAGTGGGATGTCGAGGGACGATTCCTAGTCCTTCAGCTCCAGACCGAGAGCTGGAACATGATGATCATGAACTGTTTCTTCCCGGACGTTCCGCGCCGCGAGGGCTTCCACGATCTTGTTTTCCAGGGCCCGAGAACAGTTGATGTTATCGCGGCCCAGGAAGCAGGTGGTGCTGTTCTCGAACAGTTTATTGATGTTTGGATGGATGAGGAGCGCGAGAGATACATTGCGCTCGACCCGATGGTGCTCAGAGGGATGAATTACGAGGAAGAAGTCATCCAGGAAATGGGCACGGTCGAGAAGACTTGCCACGAGTTCCGTGCCGAGTTACACGCACATGTTATGGAAGAGGCGAAAGTGTATCGGGATATCAAATGGCATGTCCTGCTTATCGGAAGCATGAACATCATGCCTCGGGTGTGGGAATACGCGGAGCCGAAACATAGACCGGATGGGTATAAAGCACAGGGCGGTCATAACGCGGAACGAGTTGACTTTTCCAAGAGGTTCTTGGATGAAAGTCAACCAGACGGCTTTCGCGGCATGGATGCGTGGAGTGTTATGAATCTAAAGGACCCGTTTATTCATTACGCTATTGTTAACCGGGAACTTGGGGAGACTCAGGCTCTTTTGGAAGCTAAGGTCTTGGATCATGTTTTGAATAAGGGAGCCATCTATTTCAATGAGCATGATGAACATGTTTCAAAGAATGTGGTGTTTGATTTGGATTGCCTGAGCCAGACGGACGCCGACCGATCTTTTTCGACAGAATATTCCGAAAGAAGGAACGATAGATTTGAAACAACAAGTCATAGTACAGAGAAACATGTTACACCAGGTTTTTCTGTCGGATATTCTGGTATGGACCGTTCTAGCATGGACGGCTCTACAGTGGAAGGTTTTGATGCGAAAGGTTTTCCTTTAGGCGATATTCACCCGAACAGTTACGCTTACGATACAGAAGTTTGGGACAATGGGGTGGATTACACCCCCTATTAACATTTGGTTATTACTACACACATGTACTTTCTTTACTTGGGGTATTTGGCTTTGGAAAGACTTGTTATCGATTCGCTTGTTTCAGCTCTTTACACTATACTGTGAACAGGTCGGAGCATTTAAGGATTATTAGCATAGGCACTTTAGGAGGCAAATATTATATTTGTTTACGAAAATCATCACATAATGCAGGACAATAGTCAGTAATATAAAGCTGTACTCATACAATAGTGCTTTTTATGAAGTAATTCTCAAGTCGTCCCTGATTTAGAAGTGACAGTTTGTAAATTTGTCCAAAGTGGGCAGACCCGCATTCCTAAGAGTAAAGCTAACTCCCCGAAATCTCAAGATGAAGGAAACGCCAGAGGATATATAACGTACATCTTTTAGATCCTTGAGTTGCATTTCTTCTCATCCCCGTCTTGGTTGGTTGAAACCCCTGCCACCACAATGCATCCACAGGTCGAAAAGCATATATTTCCTTCCACGCGCCAGTCTTTATTCCGATGCAATCTGCAAGGTTCCTCCATTATCCTCCTGCCAGAACCAGGTCTCCAGCCCACCCATTCGTCAAGTGCAATACCCATGCTCAACAGCTTCCTCTTGGTATGAAGAAGCATGTCGTTGATACTCCCGATGAACTTGCTTATGAGTCTTAGGTCAGAATTAGGAGTCTTAAGCCTGATCTCAGTGCTACGTAGCCTAGTACTCCTCCCACATTCCAGTTCGTTCAGGAGTTCCCTGTCCACTCAAACCAGCTCTTCAACCTTCCTCGCCTTCAACCCCGCCCACTCCAGCAACTTATTCACATCCCTCCCAAACTGCCTTTTCACACTCCTATTCATCTCACCCAAAGCCTTGCCCTCCACCCCGCCAAACTACTCCCCATATACCACCTGCTCAAATCTCGCGACCTCCGAATCCTCACCCCAGCACTTAATAGTATCTCTCACCAGCTTTCCCTAAGGGGAACGTAGATGGACGGCATGAGTTTTTGGACATTCTTTGGGAAGTGAACGGCGAGTTTAGTGCTGACCAAAGTAGTGAAGATGCGCAGAGAGCCGAGGCGCTGGTATGACATAGCGGGGGGGTTTGGGACGGGTTGGATGTCAAAGTAGATCTTGAGATATGTTTTCAGAATCCCTGGGTAATCGAGCAGAGACATACGAGTAGCGCATAAAATCGCGTAGAGCTTTTCCGTGGGCCAGACACCGAGACCTGGGTTCGTAGCTGCGAGGGATTGGATGGCAGTCTAGAATTTCGCTTTCTTGTCTTTCGGGGTCCATAAGATGGATTCTGGGGTTGCTTGGTCGATGGTCCGAGACAATTCGCTTAGTAAAGGTTCTGCGGGTTGGAGATGGTCGGGACCGGAAGAACATAAGGAGCATGTGCAGTTGAAGTTCCAGGTGTATTGCAGACTTGCTCGGCGCGCATGGAACTCGGAGGCATTTGTGGAAAGATAGTTGAAAGTCAGCTCTCCGCCTGCTGGTATATCTTTGAGAGCCCTGACGCGTAATTCGGTGCCTTCATTAACCCACCAGCAGTTCGGCTGGCAAGCGTGGTTTATCAGTGCTGCAAAAGGTTTGAGTGTGCAGCCCCCACTGATGTCGTATTGGTAAATGTCAAAGGCGCGTGTTCTCCAGAGAATCGGGAGAGACATGCTCAACTCATTGTTGTTGATCTGAATCCAACCTGTTAAGAAACCGAAAATGACATCGAGTAAGAAGACGTACGGCATATATCAGGGAGACGATTTCCTCCACCCCAAGGTCTGTGATATTGTAGTCGATGAATGTCTCTGCACAACTATTGGCCCAAATGCTATAATTGCTTTTCTGTGACTGGAGCAAAGCATGCGTTTCTAAGGAGCAGAATTTAGCCCAGGCTTCGTCTGAGATCTGCTTGGCTCGCAAACACAAGATACGTAGTGCGTAGCGGAAGCTACGGGTGGAGATGTACTTTGGATCCTCCCCAATATCTGCGTCAATAGCTATGGATTTGAGTTCCGCAATACTCTCACACTCGTATTTGTGATGATTGTCCCAAGCTTCGGCCTGGCATTCCTACACGCAGCCAAGTCAAAACTCGTCGAGGTAATTTTACAATATATGAATATGACGTACTTTGCTATAGTAATGTAGTATTTCACAACCCGCACAGGCCGAAAACTGGAGGTTATTGTCTGAAACCGTTTGAAATCCATCAGAGCGGTTGGCAAAGCAATTGTCGCAAGTGGTGCAGAGCACTTCCTCGCCGTCATTGACAATGCATATCAGAGGCTTGCAATGCTGAAAATCAAGTCTCTCGCTTTAATAGCTTGAGGAACAAAGACTCCTCTCCCTGCCCCGGGAATGTCGGAAGCGGCAACCTTGAGGGAAACGCATGATTTGACACGCTCAGGGATTGTTTGGTAGAGATCAATGGGTTGGTCGATTTGGAGGGCATCCAAACTCCCCGCCACTTGAGACACATCGTCCGAGGTGGACATGATGTGTGGTTCAGCTTTGGGACGGAGTTTGTAGCTGTTAAGAGAATGTGTGCGAGGTCGGCGAGGCAAATCATACTCAAGGTAGCGAATGTGGCAGAAGGATTCATCGATAGACCGCCCGCCTCCAGAGTATCCATGGCCAAGTCCCAGAGGTCAGCATATGTAAAGGCCCCAAGGTAGACAAGGGCAATGAACACTTCTCCCCATCCATCTCTTCATCAACAACATCGCACGCATCTAGTTTCCCCAAACCAGGTAGTGCCAAAAAGTCCTCTACAGACTACCGTGCCATAACAGTTGTCATTCAACATTCTCTAGCCACGGACCAGCGAGATATTGGCATTTAGTGAATACTGCTACCAGATGATAGCTTTAGGCTCGAATTCCAGCATACGCATACTATTCTTTTGAGAGAGAGTGGGATTAGGGCAAGAAATGACAAAAGGGGAGCCAGTTATGTAATTTGCAAACATCAAACCCCTTTCATCACGCATCACTTATCATCGCTCTACTACGCCTTCTCCTCCTTCCCCTCCCCACTAACCTTAAAATCCTCCTTCGCAGGCCTCGTCCCAAAAATCGTACTCCCAACCCTGACCTCATCACTCCCCATAGCAATCGCGCCCTCAAAATCCTCACTCATACCCATACTCAACTCCAATCCGCCTTCCCCCTCCCTTCCCCGTCCCAACCCCAGTTCCTCTACCAGCCTATCCCTCTCTTCTTTCAAGACCCTAAAATCCTCATTCTCCTCCCCCTCCCCCGTCGCCTTACTCCTCGCAATAGCGCCGATGGTCATGAGGCCCGCGAGCTTGAGATGCGGACATTCGTTCACGATGTGTCGGGCTAGCGAGCTGGTGTCAGGGCCGGGGGCGACGCCGGATTTCGAGGCTTCGCCGGACGTGTTGAGTTGGATGTGGATGTGTAGGGGGGGCGAGGCGGGGAAGGTAGAGCGGCCGAGGTTTAACTGGGTTGCTTTTTTGGAGGAGTCGACTGAGGAGACTGTGTGGAGGTTTGG